>NC_073692.1:143514254-143804254 GCF_029784155.1 Uranotaenia lowii
ATTTTTTTTTCTTGTACATATATTAAAACTATCCACTTATCATTCCACTATTTTTTCGGCAACAAGGCAATCATGCAAAACAGTCAGAAGATCGTTTAGTGATTTTTAACCAACACTCCTGGATTTCAAGATCTACAGCAATTATGTCAACGATACTGCTTTCAGCTCATCTACACAGTAATATTGAAATTTTAATTTAAAATTTAGCTTAAGTTTTGATATTCTTAATCTGAAAGCTTGGCTATTTCAATTGCAAATGATTGAGACTGTTCACTAAAGAAGAGTCTTAACATTCAGAACTAACCCTTCATTTCATAATTTTCTTTATAATTTAAAATTATTTAAAAAATTAGTAATTATGTGAAGGTAAACAAAGGTTCATCACTTTTCTATATGGTCGCGATTCGACCAGACCGAACTGAACGCCATAATCTTGATTTCGAGAAAATCGAGTTCAAAGTTCACATCCCTACCAATTGATACCTTTTTATTAGATATCTCATTTAATCATTTTACCATCACATTTAGACTCTTATAAAGCCGTCGAGCATATACTGGTCGATTTCTGATTACACAATAAGCCGTAAACTGAATTTTTATAGCAATATGTTTGCACCCAGTTCACTCTGGTCGAATCAAAATGTTTGAAAAATTGCCATGCGCTATCATTTGACTGGGCAATTTGTTCTAAACGTAGGAGCCTACTAATAGGCGCTTTACGAGCAGCACCCAGCTAGTATAGCTGATGCTTGGAAAATGTTTTTTTTCGTTGAGCCAGAGTGAATCGAGCCATACGAATTTCGCAATTTTGAAGTCCGGAATATCTTTGATTGTTACTTACCGGTTGCGTTCTGAACGACAGTAAGCAATAAAATAAATTATCTTTTATTTAACGTTAAATGTTAAAAAATCTAACATCCCCTTGAGTAAATTGGAAAACAAAACTCAAGGGATTCGGTTCAGTCTGGCGGAGCGAAATTTTAACAAATGCTTGTTATCCGAAATATAACGTTTTTAGTCACGTGAACGTTTTTTTATCATTAAATTTATTAGATACTAGCTGATCCCGTACGAACTTCGTTTCGCTTTAAATCATTGGTACGTCAAAATGAGTTAAGAAAATGAATTCGAAACATTCTTTCGACAATTTTGGGGAAAAAATTAAACGGTGTTTAAAGTCGCTACTATTACTATTACTTGAAATTCAAATTTAACGGTTGATTGGCTTTTTATTAAAATTTATGTGAAAGTGTTTTCTTCTCGATCGATTGCAAAATCTAGACATTATGGCAGAAACATGTACTATTTGTTTATGTGCACGATTCATTTGCTTGACCTTCACACTTAAATTGGTATCAATTAACTGCCTCCAACAAAATTATTGCACAAAACACTGAACTTTTAATGAAACCCTCTTTTTCTGTCCCATGGCCCGAAATTCGATAAATGAAACCAATTTTACGTTCCTCAAAACTCCCTTGTGCCATTTATTCTTTTCAAATTATATGTAAAATTACGTCAGGAACTTGAAAACAGTGATCAGTGAATATAGACGCCCCTTTCGCCGACCCTTGACACGGAACATGCTACCTGGAGTCAATTGCTCATAGTTTATAACCCTCATCTGAACATTTTCATCTCAATCCGATGCGTGATCACGACAATATCGCGAAAACAGTGAGCAACTAACATGGACGGCCTTTTTTTTTGACCACGATTCAAAACTTGACACCTGAAATCGATTATCTTTTCTGTTAAACTTCCATGTGCCAATTTTCATTACAATTCTATGCTCAATCAAGAGAATATCGTAAAAACAATGAACAGAGAATAACCCCTTTTGCCGACCCCTGAGTCAAGATTTGAAACCTGAAAGCAAAAGAGCGTCCCTCAAAACTCCTATGCGGAAATTTTCATCTCAATCCAATGTAGAATAACGTCAAAATAGCAAAAACATTAAAGTTGGGTATGGACGACTCCTTCAGCCGACTTCTGATCTGCAATTCGAAACTTGAAATCGGTTGCTCGTCTTTCAAAACACTCATGTCCAAATTTTCATCACAATCCAGTGTATAATAACACCAATATCGCAAAAACATTAATCAGTGGATATGGACGACCCCTTTTGCCGACCTCAAATCCTAAATTTAATAACTGTAATCGATTGCTCGTCTCTCAAAACACTCATGTGCAAATTTTCATCACAATCAAATGTAAAATAAAGCTAATATCGCAAAAACATTAATCAGTGAATATGGACGACCCCTTTTGCCGACCTCAAACCCTAAATTTGGTAACTGTAATCGATTGCTCGTCTCTCAAAACACTCATGTGCAAATTTTCATCACAATCCGATGTATAATAACGCCAATATCGCAAAAACATTAATCAGTGAATATGGACGACCCCTTTGGCCGACGCCTGACCCTAAATTTGATAACTGTAATCGATTGTTCGTCTCATGTGCCAATTTTCATCACAATCCGATGTATAATAACGCCAATATCGCAAAAACATAAATCAGTGGATATGGACGACCCCTTTTGCCGACCCCTATCCCTAAATTTGACAACTGTAATCGATTGCTCGTCTCTCAAAACACTCATGTGCAAATTTTCATCACAATCCAATGTAAAATAAAGCCAATATCGCAAAAACAATAATCAGTTGATATGGACGACCCCTTTGGCCGACCCCTTACCCTAAATTTGATAACTGTAATCGATTGCTCGTCTCTCAAAACACTCATGTGCAAATTTTCATCACAATCCAATGTAAAATAAAGCTAATATCGCAAAAACATTAATCAGTGAATATGGACGACCCCTTTTGCCAACCTCAAACCCTAAATTTGGTAACTGTAATCGATTGCTCGTCTCTCAAAACACTCATGTGCAAATTTTCATCACAATCCGATGTATAATAACGCCAATATCGCAAGAACATTAACCAGTGAATATGGACGACCCCTTTGGCCGACCCTTGACCCTAAATTTGATAACTGTAATCGATTGCTCGTCTCTCAAAACACTCATGTGCAAATTTTCATCACAATCCGACGGAAAATAACGTCAATAACGTGAAAACAATATTTGTCTTGTATGGACGACCCCCTTCAGAAGGGGTCGTCCAAAAATCTAAAAACATTTTTCATCATTCCCGGTCCTAATGAGCATCCATGTCAAATTTCAGATCTCTAGCTCTTTAGGCGGCTGAGTCTATAGAGGACAAACAAACAAACAAACAAACAAACAAACAAACATACAGATAATTGCTTTTTATATATATAGATTAGTTCGAGGCGAGCCGAAGAACTGTTTTTAATCGAAAAAACCAACACACATATGAATATTTCGCACAAAATTAGTTTCCATGACCAAAACAGTCTTTTTGTCTTTACCTCTAAGGTGGCTCTCAGTTCACTTTGGCGCAACGTATTTTTGCCATTTTTTCTGTCTACAACATTGAAATTTTCTAATAAAATCAGAAAAAATAGGAAAAATGTTCTGATTTTCATTGGACAGGTAGTTTATCATGTTTCGCACCCACTGCAATAGACAACTCGATTTTTTTCAAATTGGCGTTCAGTTCGGTCTGGTCGAATCCCGGCCATATAATTTATTAGTTGTTATACGAATTAAATTGAAAATTTTGAATGAAAACTTTAAATTCAAGAGCAAATCTAATAAAATTCGGTTCCAGAATTTAGAAACTGATTTTGATAATCGTTTTTTCTACTTAATTTATATTTAAAGTGTTGATTTTATATATTGTTTTCCCAAATTTGAAAATTATAATACTAAATTTCCAAATCACGATTCAGTAAAATACCCCAATGAAGAATTAATTTGTTTATCGGGCTTATAGGTGAAAAGTAAAATACTTCCGATAAATTATAAAATACCAGAGCGCTTATATTGCTTATATATGCTGAGCTTCTAAGCAAAAAAAAAAAATGAATATAATTTGAATTTTTTTTCTACGTGTTCATCTCTCAACAACGTGTGTATTTTTTTCATTGAAAAAAATACGTTTATAACGAGAAATTTTTTAAAGAGCTCTTCAAGTGACAATTCTATAATACCAGATATACCTACAAATAAAAAAAAATCAACTTTTTTTCGCAGTGTTTATTATAGCTTCGCTGGTTGTTTTATAAAGGGATAAACCCGCCCCCCCCCCTTCCCGCAACCCCTCCCTTCTCCTTTCGCTCACTCAAATGATTGTTGTTTTCACCAGATATTAACGTTCCTTTATATTGACTGATTTTTGAAAATTGGAAAATCACCCCCCCCAAGAGCCGACTCTCGGAGCGCCCCTGAGTCCAAGTCACTGGCCCTCCTTTAGGAGCCCTTTCGCTCCAAACCAGAAGAAAGAAGAAGAAGATCGAAATTTTAAAGGTACTCTTGAAGTATACAATTTTTATATTTTTATTGAAAAAATCTTCTTGTCTGGGTAAAACACGGGATTAAAATTTACCACGAAGAAGTTTTCCGATGGTTCCACTAATGAATTTTCTCTTTCTCAGTTGTCAGTAAAAATCAATGTGTGCCACAAACAGTGTACTTTTGTTTTATTTTCATAGTTTTGCAGCATCAAGTAATGAATATCTGCTACTTCAAACCTGGCTATTCTGGAATCGTGCAACTGTGAAATTCGAGACAAGGACGACTCAAGAGTGTTCTGGATCTAATCATGGTTATGACCGAGTATGGGTGAGAAATATGGTAGCGATGTTATAACTACAAATAAATAAATAAATTTAAGAACTGAAGGAATAATCTTATTTAATTTCTATATAAAAATGTTTGACAATATTTCACAAAGCCCTTCATAATTCTTATGGCATCGGGTCAAAAAATGGCTAGAAAATGGACACGGGTTTAATCTAAAAACGGACAATAGAAATCGATAAAAGTTTTGCAAAGGCCTGGATTTTTGGTTGTTTTGTTAGCTTTTTTCGCTGCTTGTGTTTGTCGTTTCACGGTGTTGCAAGTTAAAATTCTTTTCGACGAATCGTTTTGTTGAAATAAGATTAACCTTTGTTTTCCTCCACATTCTAGCGATGTAGCAGTCAGACCAAGAGTAGAGGATGATGGTCGAGACTTGATGCACAGCGGCCATTCCATCGGCGAATATTGTTTTATTTTAATAAAAAACTTCAATAAAAGCGTCCCTTTAAAACAAAACAATCCCAATTTTCGTTAATTGTAGAGAATAAATACTATTCAATATAGAATTTGAAATTGGGAATTTAGAATCCAACAAATTCCCATTGTTTTGAATAAAATTGAGCATGCTGATTTCACTCTAAAGATAGCTGATGTTCCAGCAATGGAGTTTGCCTATCGTTTCCAGCAATTATTGCTGGAAATTTAGCAGGATAACTAGCGGGACAAAAACCAGCAAAATTTTCTGGTTTCCAGCAATCACAAATTTACTTTGTGGTTATTTTTATAAAATTCGATTTTCAACTCTCTTCTATCAATTTAATTTTTATTGTTTCTGATACGTATGCCAAAATCGCTGTTGACTTATTATTGTAAGTTACTGTTGAACGGACTTAAAAGTAGCAGTATCCGCGTTTCGTTCCTTTAAATTCATTCCCAACAGTTTTCACACGAGACGGGAAGTTTTGCAACCTATATGAGAACGAGAGCAGCAGATCAGTGTTTTGGGTTGAGGCTGCTCATTCAATGTCCATCATCGCAATGTGGTGTGAAACAACACACAGCAGGTTTTCACTTTCGCCAGAGAAATTTCCATTTCCAAAGCTTCTGGTATTGTGCGTGCATATCCTTTTGCCACAGATTCTATTCCCTTGTTTTTTTGAGTTTTGGGCATTTGATCCTTTCAGGCACTGGAAAGTTAAAATAACTATTTTTTCGATGATTTTCTAACTGATACCTTCTTTATTCTATTTTATTAAATCACGATAATAAAGTGTATTTTTTATGATTTTTGAGGTTTCTCTTCAGGAGCGAAAGGGTTCAAACGATTAAAAACTAACATTGCGTACGATGACAACAAACGGTTGTGGATTAGATTTGCTTTGTCTGGTTTCCGTTGCACCAGCATTATGCTTCTGTCTGATGATCAGGACGTTTTCCGTCCATCTTTCCCGCCGAACAACGAAAACAATCGGAGCACACAGTGAAGACCTAGCTCCTAGCAGCTATTCCTTCTAGCCGATGACAGCCGGAACGATGTTGTTGACAATTGCGCTTTTCGTGCCATGGCGTCGAGCGTCAAGAGCAGCCAGTGACATTTGCAACACTACTGCCCCAAATGTGTGTTGTTTTGGAAATTTGGACCAACATTTCGACGTCATCCATGTTCTACTGGAGGCAATGGTTTAGCGGCGTTTTTCGGAAATCATTTTCAAGTGATGCTGAGGCCCACGAGATGGTGAGATGATGACGGTAGAATGTGATGGATACGGAATAATTCGCTTTGTTCAGAGTGTTCTATTCGTAAAAAGCGTGATTGAAAGACCAAAACTTGAATGGATATTTTATGAAATCTCAAAATACACATAAAACTAAATTTTTGTTGTTGCAAAAATAACAAAAATGTATAAAAAATTACAAAAAGGACAAACATGGCAAAAATGACAAAAAATGACAAAAATGACAAAAATGACAAAATTGACAAAAATGACAAAAATGATAAAAACGACAAAAATGACAAAAATGACAAAAATGACAAAAATGACAAAAATGACAAAAATGACAAAAATGACAAAAATGACAAAAATGACAAAAATGACAAAAATGACAAAAATGACAAAAATGACAAAAATGACAAAAATGACAAAAATGACAAAAATGACAAAAATGACAAAAATGACAAAAATGACAAAAATGACAAAAATGACAAAAATGACAAAAATGACAAAAATGACAAAAATGACAAAAATGACAAAAATGACAAAAATGACAAAAATGACAAAAATGATAAAAATGACAAAAATGACAAAAATAACAAAAATGACAAAAATGACAAAAATGACAAAAATGACAAAAATGACAAAAAAGACAAAAATGACAAAAATGACAAAAAAGACAAAAAAGACAAAAATGACAAAAATGACAAAAATGACAAAAATGACAAAAATGACAAAAATGACAAAAATGACAAAAATGACAAAAATGACAAAAATGACAAAAATGACAAAAATGACAAAAATGACAAAAGTGACAAAAATGACAAAAATGACAAAAATGACAAAAATGACAAAAATGACAAAAATGACAAAAATAACAAAAATGACAAAAATGACAAAAATGACAAAAATGACAAAAATGACAAAAATGACAAAAATGACAAAAATGACAAAAATGACAAAAATGACAAAAATGACAAAAATGACAAAAATGACAAAAATGACAAAAATGACAAAAATGACAAAAATGACAAAAATGACAAAAATGACAAAAATGACAAAAATGACAAAAATGACAAAAATGACAAAAATGACAAAAATGACAAAAATGACAAAAATGACAAAAATGACAAAAATGACAAAAATGACAAAAATGACAAAAATGACAAAAATGACAAAAATGACAAAAATGACAAAAATGACAAAAATGACAAAAATGACAAAAATGACAAAAATGACAAAAATGACAAAAATGACAAAAATGACAAAAATGACAAAAATGACAAAAATGACAAAAATGACAAAAATGACAAAAATGGCAAAAATGACAAAAATGACAAAAATGACAAAAATGACAAAAATGACAAAAATGACAAAAATGACAAAAATGACAAAAATGACAAAAATGACAAAAATGACAAAAATGACAAAAATGACAAAAATGACAAAAATGACAAAAATGACAAAAATGACAAAAATGACAAAAATGACAAAAATGACAAAAATGACAAAAATGACAAAAATGACAAAAATGGCAAAAATGACAAAAATGACAAAAATGACAAAAATGACAAAAATGACAAAAATGACAAAAATGACAAAAATGACAAAAATGACAAAAATGACAAAAATGACAAAAATGACAAAAATGACAAAAATGACAAAAATGACAAAAATGACAAAAATGACAAAAATGACAAAAATGACAAAAATGACAAAAATGACAAAAATGACAAAAATGACAAAAATGGCAAAAATGACAAAAATGACAAAAATGACAAAAATGACAAAAATGACAAAAATGACAAAAATGACAAAAATGACAAAAATGACAAAAATGACAAAAATGACAAAAATGACAAAAATGACAAAAATGACAAAAATGACAAAAATGACAAAAATGACAAAAATGACAAAAATGACAAAAATGACAAAAATGACAAAAATGACAAAAATGACAAAAATGACAAAAATGACAAAAATGACAAAAATGACAAAAATGACAAAAATGACAAAAATGACAAAAATGACAAAAATGACAAAAATGACAAAAATGACAAAAATGACAAAAATGACAAAAATGACAAAAATGACAAAAATGACAAAAATGACAAAAATGACAAAAATGACAAAAATGACAAAAATGACAAAAATGACAAAAATGACAAAAATGACAAAAATGACAAAAATGACAAAAATGACAAAAATGACAAAAATGACAAAAATGACAAAAATGACAAAAATGACAAAAATGACAAAAATGACAAAAATGACAAAAATGACAAAAATGACAAAAATGACAAAAATGACAAAAATGACAAAAATGACAAAAATGACAAAAATGACAAAAATGACAAAAATGACAAAAATGACAAAAATGACAAAAATGACAAAAATGACAAAAATGACAAAAATGACAAAAATGACAAAAATGACAAAAATGACAAAAATGACAAAAATGACAAAAATGACAAAAATGACAAAAATGACAAAAATGACAAAAACGACAAAAATGACAAAAATGACAAAAATGACAAAAATGACAAAAATGACAAAAATGACAAAAATGACAAAAATGACAAAAATGACAAAAATGACAAAAATGACAAAAATGACAAAAATGACAAAAATGACAAAAATGACAAAAATGACAAAAATGACAAAAATGACAAAAATGACAAAAATGACAAAAATGACAAAAATGACAAAAATGACAAAAATGACAAAAATGACAAAAATGACAAAAATGACAAAAATGACAAAAATGACAAAAATGACAAAAATGACAAAAATGACAAAAATGACAAAAATGACAAAAATGACAAAAATGACAAAAATGACAAAAATGACAAAAATGACAAAAATGACAAAAATGACAAAAATGACAAAAATGACAAAAAAGACAAAAAAGACAAAAATGACAAAAATGACAAAAATGACAAAAATGACAAAAATGACAAAAATGACAAAAATGACAAAAATGACAAAAATGACAAAAATGACAAAAATGACAAAAATGACAAAAATGACAAAAATGACAAAAATGACAAAAATGACAAAAATGACAAAAATGACAAAAATGACAAAAATGACAAAAATGACAAAAATGACAAAAATGACAAAAATGACAAAAATGACAAAAATGACAAAAATGACAAAAATGACAAAAATGACAAAAATGGCAAAAATGACACAAATGACCAGAATGACAAAAATGACAAAAATGAAAAAAAATTACAAATATGACAAATATGAATTTTGTCCAAGTGATTACAATAATTTTAGAAACCAAATTTATTAAAACCTTTGACAAAATGGATTCTCTTATCGCTCATTGGTCTCATAAATAAATATGCAATCAAAAGTAATAAAGACGATTACCTGCACCTTTAATTAGTTGGAAAGGATTTTACCCTTGCATATCTCCAGGAAGCCCCACAGAACAACTTCCATCTCTCTCCCATTCTGTGCCTTACGAAACCGGATGAATACATTACGTGACGATAAACTAAGGGTAGCTAGCGACCGGTGTTTGTCTCCACTCCAGTACCCAGGTACCCAGCAATTAATTGCCTTTTGTGAGAGATGGCATCGGCTGGGTTTCCAGTTGCTCGGTTTTAAATTTTCATTTACTCGGTCGAATGGAAGGGGAAAGGAACTTTGACTAATATTGCTTTTATTGGCAAAGTCAATAAATACTCTTAGCATTGGGAGCTACAAACTTAATGGCCTAGCACTAGGTGCAGAGCTGCCAGTATAACGGGTTTTATACTCAATATTATTTAGCTGATACAATTCTTTAAAAAGTAAGAATATACTTTAGAATACCGAACACGAAATTTCGGAAAGAAATCGGCTAAGACCCACGGGACGGAAAGGAACCAACGATCGGAAACTTGGAAATGAAGCTGCCGATCTCTAGATTTCATGGGCCGCAAATTCGACATCGTGGCGCTGCAGGAGGTATGCCGCAAGAGCTCCGGAGAACGTATGTTCCGAGATGGTCATACCATCTACCAGAGCGGCAGAAACACACACGAGCTTGGAACAGCTTTTATAGTGATGAAGAAGATGAAGATGCGCGTGATCGGGTGGTGGCCGATCGTCCCCTGAATGCTCCGGTTGAGAATCAAGGGTTCTTCAACATCAGCATCATGAAAGTGTACAGCCTTCACCTCGGAAGTACCGTTGATGACAAAAACGAATTCTTCACGCAGCTAGAACGTGATTACGACCGCTGCCCAAAACATGATATCAAGATTGTCATCGGGGATTTTAACGCTCTGATCGGCCAGGAGGAGAAATTAAAACCGACAACTGGAAGGTTCCACGCGCACCAGTTGATTAACGAAAAAGGCCTCAGGCTAATAGGCGTTGCCTTCAAACGAATGGCCATACAAAAGACCCTTTTCCCGCACCGCCTTCCGCACAAGTACACCTGGAGATCACCGTACCAAACATAGATCGATCATGTTTTGATAAGCAGCCGGCACTTCTCGAATATCATCGACGTCATATCCTTGTTGCATTTATACTTACAGTTTACAGTTATATTATTAGTCCTAAAATATAAAACGATACGAGCGATTGGCAATAGTAACACATAAAATCCATCCCCGTACTGATTACAATTAGCGTGTTGTTAATATGAAACCAACATCGGATGAAATGCGCCAAGCGTGCAATTTCAAGTTATGAGCACCCAAAAACGAGGAAAACAAACGCAACGTGCAACAGAGTTGTCAAACCGACTACGCGGAATAGTCCTATTTGCCGCTGGTAGTGTTCGTGATATTATGCTGGTTGTTTCACCAACACTTTCCAGTTTTGTGACAATTAACCTCAAAAACGACCATGTGTGTCAACCGGCTGCCCGTTTTTTGTATCGAGAGTTTTTGAGGTTAATTGTCCCGTCTCATCTGTACACGCTCAGCAAGTGTGCGTAAGAAATGTCAAAAACAACTCTATAGATCCTCCATTTCACTGAAAAGTACCGTTGTGAACGGACGGAAAAGTGTCTCTAGGATCTCTGCACTACCCTGCAGTGCACCAACCATCTCGCGTTAACCTAATTACTGTACCTTGACAGAAATCCGTCGACGAGACGAGCCGGCCAGAAGAGACATTATTTGGAAGAAAAAGAAAAAAACGAAAGAGCCGCACAACTCCGTTGCGTAAGAGCGCGAACTGAATCTGTAGTCCAGCATTCTTGAAGCGCTTTTTTGCTTTCTCAGGGCTCTTTTTCTCTTCTTTGTCCACTTCTCGGCACAAGCTGCGTCGGGCAATCCGCTCCCACTGCGGTTTCACTTCAAGGATGGTCTGCACCTAAAGGCAGCGGATCTTGCTAAAACTAGGATCCGGTACTCATCATTGGCTGCACAAGCTGCGTCGGGCAACCCGCTCCGACTGCGGTGTCACATCAGTGTCTACGTCAGTTCGGCGTATCAGCAACCAGTTCCGGTCTTATCCCTTCAGCAGCTCCAGCCGTGTCGGGTTTCCTTCTCCGATGGCGGCGTTAGCATCTGCCGTTGAATTAACGACCGGCAATCATTGTGGATGCGTAGCATTGAGTTCCTGACGTACCAAGCAATCAATGCAATTCCCACACAAGGCCAGGATCGCAGCGACAACAGCACACCAGGGGCGAAGGCGGTTACTCCGAGGAAGGCATGTATGGCCGGCTTCTTCGGGCCACGACATTAAATCGCCGTGCAAACTCCCAGAACAGGAAGGTCCTCATTCAACGAAAGCATACTGCAGATTGTGAAAGGCGTGCTGTAAGTAACACGACTATGAACGGAGAATATGGGTGTCGCCATTTCAAAATATGCCCAATATTATATTAGTGAAAATTACGCTTTTTTTATGTGGTTTTGACCACGATTAGCCTTGATAATATGCTCTTATCAGTGATATGCTGTCGAGGCACCAAAATCGAGTCAGACCACTGTCTGGTGATTTTGAAGATGCGCCCAAAACTCCTCGTAATGAATAGCATACGAAACCGACGCCTGCCTCGGTAAAATTTTTGTACGTCTCGGTGGTCGAGTGGTTAGCGTGGTAAGACGGTAATCGCTGGTCCACTGATGGCATGGGTTCGATTCCCATCTCGGTACTGGGTGTTAAATGTTAATCTTAACTTGTCCACGTCATTTATTCAGTCTGTAAAGCCTAAATTGGCTGAGACGGTGTATGTCTTTTAAAAATATCGTTCGACACGCAATCGCTAGAAGCAGCGCTGCCGGCAGTGGACGAGCTTGACGAAGCCCCTCTCGAGGACCGTTGGGATACCATCAAGACATCAACAGCGTCGCAGAGAGCGCCATCGGGCATTCGAAACGAACTAGACGGAACGACTGATTCGACGAGGAGTGAAGAGGGGTGAAGGACGAAGAGAATGCCACGCGGGAGGCAGTAGTGCAAAAAGGCACCCGTCGAAATGAAGGAAAACGCCGACAGCTGAAGAGGTAACGAGTCCGAATTTTCCAGGAAAAAAGCGCCGCCTGGAGGAGGAGGATCTCGTGGAGCCGGAGCAGCTGCATTGTTCCCCGGAAACACTAACACTAACACTAGTTCTAACAGAAGCTCAACGCATCCAGCAAAGGCTTCGTGAAGCAAGCCGAAATGTGCCGGGATAAGAACGGAGGCATCCTGACGGACAATCGTGAGGTGATCAAAAGGTGGACGCAGCATTTCGATGAACACCTGAACGTCGCACATTCAGTAAACTAAGACGGTGAAAGAAGATACGTCGCCGGCGTAGCCAACGACGTAGAGGAGCCACTCCCAACGATGAGTGAAGTTAAGGAAGCCTTTTGCCAGATGAATAGCAACATGTCCATTAGGAAGGATGGCATCGATGCTGAAATCATCAGCCCGGAAAAATTTACCGATTGCCTACACCGGTTGATGATCCTTATCTGAAACACAGAACAGCTACCAGAGAAAATAAATATTCCCCATCTACAAGAAGGGCGACAAATTGGACTATGAGAAATACCAAGCGATTACTGTCCTAAATACCGTTTCGAATTCGCCATCTAACGCCATAAGCAAACAGATTCGTGGGAAGTCATCAGACGGTCAACAACGGATCTTCAAACTACGGCAAATCCCCCAAAAATGCCGTGAATACCAAGTCCCTACGCACCATCTATTCATTGACTTCTAAGCCGTATGCGACCAGAGATGCCAATGTGCCTGATTTTTCAGGATTTGAATGATTTTTGAAGGTCTATCCTGATAACCTGATAAGCCTCGTTTTTCCCTAACTTTTGGAAATTAGCCTGATTTTTTGGTTTTACAGATCCCTTCAAAGCTTAATAGAAGTTTAGTGCTTGCTCGTCGTCATTCCAACCTTGAACTCAATAACTTCACACTCCGTTGGATTCAAATCTTCTATCATTGTATTATAAATGGTTTCAGAAGAGTTTGGCTTCCTGAACTCGATTTTTTGTCAGATTTTATCTATTGCATCCAGTTAACTGATAAGGCGTTTAAAAAAAACAATTTATAATAAATCAATCAATGATATCTTTTTATTATTTTTAATTTCTTTAATGAAGACTGCAAAGAGTTTCGACTTAATCTTTGAGAAATATCTATAATTCATTTTGGTTTGAAATTTCGTCGAACTTCAAACTCAAGATTTCTGGCTGTCTTCGGGAAAGTTGATTATTCTACAGTTGCTTTTTATCTTAGAAATTGCGAAACTCCATATAAAAAGCTGGACGTTTCACGGTTAAACAAATCACGTTTTCGCCCGCAAATCAGCCAATTGCATAATCTCCGAAGTAATAATTATGGAAATCAAATTCAGCAACTTAGGCAAATGTACTATTCATCAAAATTAATTGACTAAAGGATTAACATGAATGAACATTTATATAGAAATTGGATTTTTTATTCATGTTTCTAAAACTGTTCTTGCGTATCTTTGGCTACGAAAACTTTTTCAAATCTACCACATTGAAGCTTAATCTGGCATGATCTTCTTGAGGTTTTGATAAGTATCTCAAATATCAAAGTTTGAATAAAATAAATCGAAAATGGTAGATTTTCATACAACTGCTGAATCACATATTCGAAAAACGCTATATTTCGTCAGCAAAAGACGATAAAGCAAATGTCTATCCTGCATGATGTTCAACGTGGCGCTTGAAAGTGTTTCTCGACGAGCGGTTAGTGAAATGCGAGGCACGATTCACGATTTTCTACAGATCTAGTCAACACGGAAAATAAAGTCGACTAGTTGATTTAATTATTTCAGCTGGTTCTGTCAACTATACAACTGGGCATATAGTTGTTATCACTCACCCATTTATCTGGAGCAGAAGCTCCAAGAGAGAAAGATGAAGAAGAAGAACTATAGAACTGCATTTGATTTTGAATTGATTTTGAAAAGTGTTTTTGAACCAACCATTTAACCAGTTAATTTTTCAATTATCGTGATTTGAACCTTTATTTGGTTTCCAGTACGCAAGAGTGTGGCGTTCATCGATGATACATTGGTTCATCCGCTCAAAAAAGAAAAAAATAACGGCCAAACGCGGAAGGTGAAATGAAAAATTAAATTACGTTTATTAGATTATCAGCATTGACTGCGACAGATCTCTGGCAATACCCGAATACCATCAATAAGGAATCTTTGGACTGTCAGCCCTTCCTTTCCAACTGCAGCAGCAGTGGTTTCGGTGGACTTTTCCAGCAAGCATGATTTGCGGGATCAAGCTGGGAGCTCGAGCAGCAAGGAAAAACGATGATGTATTTTCAAGGAAGAATATTCATTTAAATTATTTCAAATCGATTTACAATGTGTTTTTCCTGCTCCAAGTAAAGAGGTTAGAAGAGAAAAAAATTCGGGCGGGAACAAAAAAATGGAAAAGTTAGAAATTGTCTAGTAGAATCATTCCAAATGCGGATTTTTATAAGCACAGCAGCTGGTGGGGCTCAACTAACAATCATGTGAGCGATTGGTTAAAGTGCGTGCTCATTTTAATAAGCATCCGTATCTTGATCGGGAGACCGAATTCAAATCATTAACACCCAATAAGAAAACTTGCATTGCTAGTGGTTGCAATTTTGTTTTACCAACGCGAATACTTTTAACTGTGGATGTTATTCTGATGTGAATGTTTATTCATTGTGAAATTTAGAACATCGGAAATACTAAGTTTTAATTAAAATCAATAAAATGATTTAGAAAAATATCAACTTATCAGTTATCACATTGCAAAATCTATCACACCTATAGTATTCGCTAAATTATATTTACGATAGAATGCAAAAAACCAACTATAAGTATAAATTGAATCCATCCTATCTATAGTTGAATGCAAATAATCAACCTTTGGGGCTTATTCTGTGACTCGAGTAACGTGACTTACGAAAATTCCTATCGTTGTTCTGGTTCAAGGGATAGCCCCTCGAAATTTTCATTTGGATGGGCTGCTTTTGGTCTCCAGAGCTCCTCGATAAATAAGTTTCTTTTCTGAAGCATTTTTTGAAGTCAGGACGAAGAAGTGAAATTTTGCGAGTCACGTCACTCGAGTCGCAGAATAAGCCCCATTAAATTATTGTTGAATCTATCATATTTATAGTTGAATGCTAAAAATCACCAAGTAGAGTTGAATCTATTTATAACATCTATAGTTGAATGCATGACACAACCAAATAGCGTATTATATTTATAGAGCTACTAGCTGACCCGGTGTGCTTTGCCACACCTTCCAAAAATAAATGTAGTTTGTAAAAATTAGTTCAAAATTAGATTTTTGTAAGCATTTTTTTAAGTCAACCCTCATCATGGTTTAGATTGAACCAACAACTTTGAAATGAAAACTGCAGCTGGAGTTGCGAATTGCAAAGATGGTATATATTATTTACTGAAACTTGATCTCTAAATTTGTTTTTCAAGATCCGAAATTTGTACTCTGTTATTAAAGCTTCAGAATGACTTAAATAATGTCAAAATTTATGGATTTTCCACCTTTTTTTTCAAAGAGGTAAGTTACGAACTTCCATAAAAGCATTTGTCATCTATTTTTGGGTTATGCCAAATATCCGTATGCAAAAAAACCCTCTTATGAAATATGGTCCCTTCTTTGAAAAGGTCTTAATCTTAAACTTACATGGGAGCTCCCCCATCTTTTCCAATTTTGTCCCCCACTACTTGAAGAAGGTAGGCTGATTTACTCGGCTCGAGTTTACATATATTTCTGATTGAAAGAAAATGATTCGCATTATACTTTAAGGAGTAGAATTTGGAAACCGGGACAGTTTTTTGAGTTTATTCCTAATATTCTGTATTTTGAGCATTTACAGCTCTTGATTAGCTTTGATGGTGTATTTTTTGGAATTGAAAAAATATGCTATAGAAATTTTAAAAAAAAAACGATAAAAAGGATTTTAAATAACCGTTTTCAAACAGTTTTTTCATCAGCCTCGCCCTTCGAAGCAGTTTGAATATCTATCCTTTTTGCGCTAAAATTATGTTAAAAAATGTTTCGCCATATGCCAATCTAGTGGACATGAGACATTACAGCTTGAAGTTTTCTCAAACAGCACTTGTCATAATATGAAAATTATCGATTTTATACAGTGCAAATTTCTTTTTTTCCAATAAATTTATCAAAGCAAAAATATAAATATTAAAAAAAAACATCAGTTGCATCACTAAATAAATTCTCATCGTTTTTTGATTTTCTATTTGAAAGTCAAATATTCAAGAATGTTGGCAAAAACAAATTTCTAAGTTAACATTTGTCCCGTAAATTGTGACAAATTTAAATGCAAAGCTAATTTTGAAATGCGCCAGAGTAATTGCTTTAAAATGGATTAAAATTGGTATTTCTCTTTTTTTTATCAAGTTTCATTGATAAATCTGCAGTATGTCTGCAGTACAAATTTATGTTTGTTACTCCACTTTTGAAGAATGCTGTTAAAAGATTATATTTAATTTACAAAGACATTTAATAATTATAAATATCCGCTTCAGTTTCAACATTAAGAATACCTCTTTTGGACTTTCCAACATATTGAATCATTTAGAAGGAGAATTTTTTAAAAGTTCGACGTTTGCCCTTGCCCCACCGTGTAAGTTGACAGGAGGGAATATTGTTTTTAACACTTGAAGGGTATACTAAAAATTTCTCATAAAAATTTTGCTTCCAGTTGAATATCAGTTCTAAAGTCTCACTTTTCAAAAAAGAAGCGGATCAAAAATCTCTTTAGTGCAGCCATGTAACACAAAAACACTTTTCATGTTAAGTATGTACTTGAAATGGTATGTAAGCAAAAAGTACAATGTTCTTTTTTCAGAATTATTGCAAATAAAAAGCTCCCATTTTCATTTCTAAATTCGTTTCAGTTGTGTATTTGGGTCGAAGTAACAATTTCTGGAAGAAAACATATTTTTTATTTTTTTGAAACAGAGAAAAGTTGAACGTTTGAACATGCTCTATGCTCTAGTGTACCTTGGAAGAAAATGCTTTTGGAAAATGAATTCCCTCACCTTTGGTCAATAAAAATCAGTTTATTTCACTGTTACCTTTCACTTTTGCACACGTCAGTCCTATCTTGTTTAATTTCAAGAAAAGGCTCTTGATCAGTTCATGTGTCGGATCGGATCTTTTGATCTTCTTTAAATTTAAATGGCGCTTCATAAAACTTCAGTTTAGTACATTTTTAAATGTTCAACAAAATGTTCCCAATCTATCTCTGTAGAAAAAATCTTGTTCATATTTCTGTTATCAATATGATTACAAAATATCCTTGTAGGCGAAATGGGTTGAAAAATTGTATGTAAATTCTTTACTTTCTGTATTTTTTTTTCAACTGTCCGTAAAGTGTCATACCATTATTTCATTAGCATCGGAACTCAATTTATATTTTTTAGACAACAAATGCTACCTACATTAACACGTTCTAAATATGGAAGTATTTTTGCAAATCTTTCAATTGGTTATGATTCTATTGATAAATACCAATCAGTGTCACATCTAGGCGTCATTTATCTCCACGTGCTGTGTACAATTAAGCAAGAAAAAACACATCTAGGTTGCATATTGCACCCACGTGCATAAGAAATATAGGTAATTGGTTGAGAAACAGGCGGCTGATTGTTAAATTTTTCCAGCGATCAATGAACATGCTTTGGAATGTTACTATGCTTTGGTTATTATCCGCTTGCGACGACGTTTGCTTGACCCTAAAGATGAAAAACAAACCCCTCAAAGAAAAGAAAATCTCTAAAAATGGATGACAGGACTTTTCAATTTCAGATTTTGACAAAATAAAAAAGTATACCTAGGTATGTTTTATTCGATCGGCAAAATGTCAATCTGGATCACATCTAGGCGTCATTCATAACCATGTGCTGTACAAATGAGCTAGGAATCAAGTAGAAAAAAAATCACATCAAGGCTTCATATGGCCACCCCTTGCATTGAAAATATGCTTGGTAGAGAAATGCGCGCCAAAATATTCCTACTGATCAGTATGCTATGCCTGGGTTATTTTCCTTTTGCGACGTTGCGTTGGCTCGCGACGCCTCGACCATAGAGACGAAAAACAAACCGACCAAAGGAAAAAAAAATCTCAAGAAAATGGATGTCATGACTTTAATTTGTTTCAAAAAACTACAAATTTTGTATGGAAGCCTCTCCTTCCTTAAGTCGGACGGAGTTTTGACTATTACAGAAACCATCCCCGGCCTCAAAAACCCTCAGATGCCAGTTTTGACGATGATCGGTTCAGTAGTTTCCGAGTCTATAGGGAACAGACAGACAGACAAACATTCATTTTTATATATATAGATAAAATTCAATTTTTCATCGACTTGTACTCTTAGGTATTTGACTTGACGAACCCTTTCGATCTCACAACAATCGATTAATAACTTAGGGCATACTCCTATTTTGCGATTTCCAATAATCATCCAGTTGGTTTTACCAAGATTTAGACATAATTTTCTGTGTTTCAAAAAATCTGCAATATTTTTCAAATCAGCATTTGCTTTTTGTACAACGAGCTCTAGGTCATTTCCACTCCAATAGGAGACGGAATCATCTGCAAATAGCTTGAGACGACCGTGATTTAAGCAGATTTTCATGTCATTGATGTACAATATAAATAACAAGGAACCCAAGACACTTCCTTGGGGAACTCCTAGGTTATTTTCGCGAGTAAGATAAACCATATTTTGTTCGTTGCATTCTATTCTCCAAATAATTTTTGAACCAGCTTAGAACCGTACCATTGATGCCAATTTTTACCAACACTTCTAACAGCAGTAGCCGATCAATAGTTTCGAATGCTCTCTTGAAGTCTATAAACACAGCCACTATGTAGTTTCCGTTTTCAATATTAATCTTCCAATTTCGAAGTATTAAGTTAACTGCAGATTCAGATGAATGCTGCTTTCTGAATCCAGACTGTTCAGCATCAATATGTCTTCACGCTCAATAAAGCGTAAGATTTGCTGTTTTACTGCTAATTCTAGAACCTTTTCTTGAATTTCTAACATGTTTATAGGACGATATAACGTCGCCTCTTGTGAATTCAAGCGACGAGTTTAAGGAACCATCTTTCGCGGCTTGCAGGAGAACGGAGTTTGGAGGCGAAGGATGAACCACGAGCTCGCGCGACTTTAAGGCGAACCCAGTATCCAGAAGGTGGTGAAGGCTGTCCGGATATGCTGGACAGGACATGTTCCGAGAATGCCGGACGACTGTCCTGCAAAACAGGTGTTCGCTACGAATCCGGTAGGAACAAGACAAGCAGGGACACAATGAGCGAGGTGATTAGACCAAGTGGAGCGTGTTCTTACGATGTGGGATGCCCGAAAATTTTGAAAACGGTTGCCATGGACAGAGGGTATTGGAGGAATCTTGTTCATCGTGAGTCCGAAAACACTATTTATATAATGCATGATTAATCTTAAACGTTGTATATAATTTTGTGAAAATATACACAGTGGTAATAAGTTGATAATGTTTCAAACAGTTAAATGACTCTTTGAAGATAAATTTATTAGACTTTACCCTCAGCAGAGATTAAACCAAATTTATAAAATTCATTGATATGGAACTTTTTTCGAACGAAATTCACGAATACTGAAAACTTGTATCACTTTCTGGCAAAACGCGTTTGATGCCTCGAGATGTTGTCAAATGTAATCATTATTAAAAAAAATGAATGATTTTCACGAGTGCCTCAAGAATTTCCGCGATGGCATCACTGCTTCCAGGTTCCTCGATACAATGGTATGCAATTATCCGCTCCTTATTCCAACTGGGGGAAGAGAAGACACAAAGCAGATTCTGAAAGCTGCCATACACTCTCTACTCTATACAACAGTTCATTAATTGACTTGTAAGATTTTCCGCCGTTGTTGCGGGTGAACAATTAAAGTTACACGTCCGTCCGCTCTGCTCGTTGCTGAATGAGGCAGGCCGGCGCTATTTGATATTCTGCCCTCGGCTCGACTCCAAAGCTAAGGACTCAATAATACGGCTGGTTGAGTATGAAATTCATTGAGTTAAACCAAGTCTCTGAAGAGTGGTGGTTTGGGAAACCTGTCGAGTCTGTCTCGGCTGGCTTGCGGTCGGTGGTTGAATAATTTCGATTTAATAAGTTGCTAATTTGTATTCACAGCACAGCTTCCTTCAACGGATCTCTCTCTGTCTCGCACTTCACGCACCTTTTCGGGGATCGGGGATGACCATAATTGGCCCTTCAAATGGTGGTCACAGTGTCGATTGGAACATCCTGACTTCCTGGTACGGGCGCTTCTATCAACACTGCCACTATCTTGGGCCATAATAGGATACGTGAGGGACGAAGAAGTTGCTCTGCTCTGACTTTATGACGATACAATTTTGGTCACATGCTGAATGGCGTTTAATTGGAGTGCCAGGAGACTCACGTCGTCGTCTCGTCTTGGGCGGACGCGTTAAATTGAATTAGACTAGCGATGGCTGGCGTTACGTGAAATGGATGCAATATGCTAATCGGATCTATTTTTCTTGGAAATTTTTCGATGGAAAATTCTGCAACAATGGGGTTATTTGAATGTCCGGAACAAAATAGTGCAATTAGTGATATGGTTGTGGAAAAACCCCGTCTTCTTTTTGATTGTGTGAGATATTTAATCATATACTTACAATTTAAACGCCAAAAATATTTAACTTTTTTCATTGAATAATTCAAGAGAAATAATGTTTAACAAAAAGGTGTTAAAATAATTCTTTAATCGTAGTTTGAAACTTTTTGGAAACAAATCAGATGAAAATAAATGGTGAAAAAAAAATATGTGAAAAAACTATTCGCCGTCCCCAGTGAATCTTGATCCCATATCTTGCACCTATCTAGGGGTACTGCGAATTATTTTGTCGCATGTTTGCAACACTCCCAAAAGAATCAAATTTCGATAATAGATTCTTTTTAACACCTCATTTTCGCTGCGTAAATGTTTGACCTCTCAGGGTCTAATTAGAGTTGAATCGAAATTTAAACATTCCAGGGATGTTTTAAGTTCTCCTCAAATTGACAGAGATTTTTTTCAAAAAATTATCGCTAGAACAATCTAAATTTATCAAATAAAAAAATTAGAAATACATGTTCTATCACAAATCACTAGAGAAAAATGGGGATACTTGATTCCCTTTTCTTATCTTCATCATATCTTTTTGGGAAAATTTGTCAACTCGTAGTCTTTTGCATTTTCTGACAGCGCGTAGTTTCAAGTTTATTTGTTTCAAAAATAAGAATGATACATGCACTCGTAGATGCACTAGAAGTATTTTCGTAAGACTAAAAAAATTGTGATATTTATAAGTTACATGAGACTTGATCCTTCACTAAAGCAGACTTGATCCTTAATTCAGGGTACCATGACCTTAAGCAAAAATCTGGTAAAATTTGAAGATAAAGAGACCGTTGAATATTTTTTGCCATATTAGTTCTCATTTCACAGTTTGTAAGTGTCAGACAAAAGGAATTCTAAAAGTTTGTCTGCTACCCTAGAGTTATTTCGTACTTTATGGCGCAATTTTCTAATTTTAAGATAAATACAGTATTCTTAGTTCTTTTTAACAGATGATTACTGCATAAACATTAGTTATTGGACAGGTATTATGAATTTCATGATAACTAATGAACACAATCCATTCAGAAGAAAAATATATCTTTTTTAACTCTAGGGATTAACTATACCCATAACATACATTTTGGAAAACTTCACCTTAAAAAAATTGAGAGATTACTATTGCTATGAAAATATGGAATTATGAAGTTCATATTATACTGTAACGATTGACATACAGGAATAAATATTTTTATCATAATTTTTGCGTGTAAGATACATTTTAAAGTGATAAAAATAATTTTCAATTCACATTTCGTTAAATTTTTCAAAGAAAGTTCAATAACTCAAATTAAAATGTTTTTTTAAATTTTTTGAGATATAAACAGTGATGCTTTGTTCTATTTGGCACATTTTTCTAGAACATTTGATATTTTATAGACATCTCTGTTTCGAGATAAAGCGAAGGAATCAAGTATCCCCAGGGATAAAGGATCTACCCTACCCTGATACTTGAAACATTTTTTCGACAAATGACTTGCAAAAATTGACAAGCAAGCAAGTTTTTGTTATCTTGTCCAGATGATTTTCGAAATTTATTAAGAAGTGGCCCCTGAAATATTTCTCTGGAGCCACCCGAGCACTTCAAGATTTGCCCAATTTAATTTAATTATATTTTTAACCAAAACAGATTGTTGAAAAATATGGTGAAATGTTTTTTGTTTTGAAAGGATTCCAAAATGAATTTTGTCGCTGAAAAGAAAATTTTATAATAATTATTATTTGACAGATTAATTTTAAGCTTTCGAGTGCAGATAACAGAATTCATTTGTTAATTCAAAATTCAAACTTAGGTATTAATATCAGTAAAGCAGCTTCAGAACTATTTGAATCTCTCAAAATCAAAATGATTAGGATGAAGACGTTCATGTATATTGTTAAGTAATTTTCATCCTAAATTGTTGTTTTAATGGATCAACAGAGAATTGTTCAACTGAATTTCCGCACATGTTAGACAGGGTAGTTTCGTAAATTGAAAAGAGAAAATGATAAATGGTGTAACTTAGTATTAAAATGCATGGTTCAAGAAAAGCGTTTTTAACATCTCAGATGTACCTAAACTCTAGATTTAAACTCAATCTGAAAAATTCCAAATATTCATTTATTTTCTTTTCTCTATATGCTCTTGTATTAAAATTAACTTTTTCAAAAATACCAAAATGATAACATCAACTATTGCCCATTTTTGGCACAACAACAGAACAGCACAAATATGTTGATAATGAAGGTTTAAACTCAATAATCGACTTTCCCAAAGAACGCAATTAATTTTGAATTCTGAGGAAAAAAAATTAATTTTTTCCAAACATCCTAAAAACGGATGATTTGACGAAATTAAAATGGAGGTTAAAACTTAATTGGAACTTTAATATTTTTCAAACCAGAAGTCAAATTGTTTCAACCGAGTTGAGTGAGTTGAAATCTTCAATATCAAAGACTGTCTTAAGTGATGGGGATTTTTTTTTATTATCTGACGGGTTTGCGCCGGGGGTCTTCAGATTTTCCCCAAAATTGAAAATTTGGTTCATTTTTGCGACTTAAAAACACATGTATTTTTTCAGATTTCTAAAATTTTTATTTTTTGAGTTAGCTTCGGTTAGATTTTTTTGTAAATAAAAAATAACCATTTTTCAAAGCTACATAACTCTGTTGTTTCTCAACGGACATTATAAAACAGCACATCAAAATGCATTGAAATTTTATCAGCTTTCCAAATAGAATAGTTAAAAAAAATTAAATAGCGACCTTCAACATGAAAAGTTGTAAATAAACTTTAAATGGCGGCTAAAAGTACCGTCTGCACCACCGAATATTTTGCAAAAAATACCATTGTATAGCTCGATTCATGATGCAACTTTCATCTGAAGACACCAAAGTGGGCCATTAACACCTTGAAGAGTTATGAAAGAAAGAACGACAATAAATCTCTTTTTTTGCATCGAAAACAAATAATGGTCGAACAACTGCACTCACATATGGAGATAGCAAGCACTTCCAACAACATGGAAACAAAAGAACTTATCAAAGCAGGTAAAAAACACTATTTTTTCGTCCTTTTCAGACTGCCCCTACTCGCATAACAGTCCCATATGAATTTTCGTCATTTTAGGTCAACATAAGGCTTCAACATAAAAGTCTAAAAAAAGAGGTTTTGTTCTAGAAATTTCGAAAAAAAATATCAATTCGTGTCTGTCCTTTATGAAATATACCTGAATAACAATCCCATATGTGAAATACCACGGATTTGGTTACTTTTCAATGTTCCTTTCGGCGAAATAGTCTTTGGTTTATTGCTTTGAATCATTTAGACATTTTTTTAACTCACTTGATGTCGAATGATGCACACTAGTTTTCGAAGGCAGGTCTGACTTTCTTAGGAATGACTTTCTGAGCGAAAAACTATCGGATGCAATCAAAAATCGTAAAAAGATTCAACTTACAATGTGGAATACATGATATTTTTTTTGCAAAAGTATGTTTCTTTTTCTGACAATTGCATTTAGAAGTTCAAAAATGATCAAATTTAAGTCTTAGAAAGTAGCTTGGTGTGAAAAAAATTTTTTTTTGTATGGGACTGTTATGCTAGTAGATTCTAAAAAGAGGTCAAATATGGTCGATTTACAGTACTATGATGAATAAAAATGGTGCTCTCGACCTTACCAATAACCCAATTTCGAAAATTTCAGGTCTAACGATTTATTATGACAACCTAGAAACGATTTTAGTTTATGCTGAAGTGGTGGTCACAATTTAAAAATATATTCCAGAAAAAGCTGATTGTCTAGCTTGCTTATTTTTGTATATGGGACAGTTATGAAAGAAGGGGCGGTAGATTGTTGCAGCTTAACTGACTTCATGTTATATCCAAAAATCTAATAACGTATTCGTTTTACCCAGTTTTGCACCAGGTCACAACAAGTTATGCACATTTTACTGTCATTTTTAGAAGTTTATGCGCTAAGTTTTGCATCCGTAATTCCCCATATTTGATTTAAAATGGACGGTGGAACACTGAAGATTCGTGTGTGAGCGATCGAGGTAGCAAAACACTGACGACGAATTATGTTCGTTCTAGTATGGTAAACCTCAAAACTGGGCGAATGTAGGAAACGAATACGGTAAAAGTATCATATTTTCATCATTTTACAGCCTGCGCTGGCCATACTGAGCTCTTTGATTATTTCTATAACATTTGTGCCACTTTCTCATACTTTTTTGATCAATGGGAAAGGATTTTGGTGTCCAGTGCTTAGCTCCCGATATAAAAACTATGTAAAGCACGTCTATATTTAATTTTTTAATCACATTTTTGTGATCTCAAACACAGGGACTGAACCTTCTGCTATTGGCATTGATTATGCTTCACAATGATCTTTGATCGAAAAATTAATAAGTTATATAGTACTAGCTGATCCCATACGAACTCCGTTTCGCTTTTGAACTTGGAATATGTCATGAACAGCTTGTATGAAAGTCAATTGTAGAAAATTTTCCAGATGCTCTTCCGAATTCATTGTTAAGTAATAATTGTTAAAATATTGGACGATTACTTTTTCTGTCGTCTGCTACTAAATTTAAAATCAAGAATCAATTGACCGTGTCAAAAAACCCCCGTGTATAAATTTTGACTCGATCGTTGCATAACAACGCAATTATTGCCAAAAAGTTGAACCCCTTCGGTGACATAACATAATACTCTTTGATACCTGAAATTTATTGCCCTTCCCTCAAAACTCCCGTATGCAAATTTTCAAGGCAATCTATTGCATAATTACGTCAATATTGCTAAAAACAGTGAAAATTAATTAATATGGACGACCCATTTCGTCGACCCTTGGCAAAACATTTGACATCTGAAATCGATTGCCCGTCCCCGAAACTTACCGTGTGCTAATTTTCATTACAATCCGATGTCAAATAACGACGATATTGCAAAAATATTGAAGAGTTAATATGGACGACCCCCTTTGCCGGCCCCTTATACTGAATTTAATACCCGAAATCCGTTGCTCGTCCCTCAAAACTCTCGTGTACCAAATTTCATATGAATCCAATGTATAATAACGACAATATCGCATAAACAATGAATAGTTAATATGGACGACCCCTTTGGTCGACCCCTGTTTTTAATTTGGATAAGTGGAATCAATTTTTTGTCCTTAATAACTCCTATGTGCAAATTTTCATCCCAATCCGATGTATAAAAACGTCAATATCACTAAGATATTGAAAATTTGATATGGACGACCCCTTTTGCCGGCCCCTTACACTGAATTTGATACCTCGAATCGATTGCACGTCCCTCAAAACTATCGTGTATCAATTTTCAGCTGAATAAGATGTATAATAACGTCAATATCGCAAAAACAGCGAACATTCAATATGGACGACCCCTTTGGCTGACCCCTTACATACACCTTGACACCCGAAATCGATTTCTCGTCTTCCAAAACACTCATGTGCAAATTTTCAACACGATTCGACGAAAAGTAACGTCAATATCGCGAAAACAATATTTGTCTAGTATGGACGACCCCCTTCAGAAGGGGTCGTCCGAAAATCTGAAAACATTTTTCATCCTTCCTGGTCTTAATGAGCACCCATGCCAAATTTCAGACCTCTAGCTCTTAAGACGGCTAAGTCTATAGAGGACAAACAAACAAACAAACAAACAAACAAACATACAAACAAACAAACATACAGAAATTGCTTTTTATATATATAGATATGACCAGGTTGTAAAAGTTATATCACATAAACAATACGATACTCAGAATTTTGGTTAAAATTATAAGTCAGTTTTGCTGCAAACACTCTACAAAGCACGACAAAGTAGTGTTTTTTACCTGTTTTGGTAAGTTCTTTTGTTTCCATGTTGTTAGAAGTGCTTGCTATCTCCATATGTGAGTGCAGTTGTTCGACCATTATTTGTTTTCGATGCAAAAAAAGAGATTTATTGTCGTTATTTCTTTCATAACTCTTCAAGGTGTTAATGGCCCACTTTGGTGTCTTCAGATGAAAGTTGCATCATGAATCGAGCTATACAATGGTATTTTTTACAAAATATTCGGTGGTGCAGACGGTACTTTTAGACGCCATTTAAAGTTTATTTACAACTTTTCATGTTGAAGGTCACTATTTAATTTTTTTAAACTATTCTATTTGGAAAGCTGATAAAATTTCAATGCATTTTGATGTGCTGTTTTATAATGTCCGTTGAGAAACAACAGAGTTATGTAGCTTTGAAAAATGGTTATTTTTTATTTACAAAAAAATCTAACCGAAGCTAACTCAAAAAATAAAAATTTTAGAAATCTGAAAAAATACATGTGTTTTTAAGTCGCAAAAATGAACCAAATTTTCAATTTTGGGGAAAATCTGAAGACCCCCGGCGCAAATTGTCAGATAATAAAAAAAAATCCCCTGATGTCAGAAAAATATGTAATCATATCTATTTAAATATCTTCAAATTGAAGAATTTTTTTTTCTTAAAGCGTTGTATCTCTGAAACAAGATACTCTTGAGAAGATCTGAGTCTTTGATTGAATAAAGGATGATTAATTGATTTAGAACTAAGGATTTAAGTTTTCTTTTAGGTTTATTAGATCATCAATTATATCAAAGATCGATTTTTGCCAAAGATGACCAATTTAAAAAATTTCGCCCTTCAAATCACAATAACTAGAGATAACAGGCAAAATCTGACAAATGTTTTGAATTCAGGATGATACATTCAGTTATTAATAGGAAGAAACCATAAATGCTGTTTTCCTCTGTAATACAGTGAGCGAAACAATTATAGCACCACTATTTGTTTTGCTTGTTAAAATATGAATGATTGAAAATCACCAAAATTTTCTTCTACAATTTGTTTTAAATTGTTGAACGGATAAACCAAGCATAAATCAATTGTTATTTAAATTAAGCAATTGGCGTTGAGGACCAAAAATATGGAGTAAAGGGCTAAATAAGAATAGTACCGCTTGTGTTTTTCTACAAAAGCATCATTATTTAAAAAAAAAATTAACTGTGTAAATGCTAATAATAATGCTTCTACAAACTATTTGAACAGACCCCTGCATTTTGAGACGTTTTCAGCATTCCAAGGGTTTTATTGGGTTTTTTAAGAGATGCTTTACTAGTGCTAAGAAATGTGTTATTCGAGCTGTAACACTTTACCAAACTGCTTTCTTTCTTCATTAACACAACGTGAAATGATGAAACAAACATTCTGGATTTGTTTTGAATCCGAAAAAAAAACTGGTTGGAATTCAAGACCTTAGATTGTTTTTCAGTAAACCACACATTTTCCAGTTGCAAGTCAAAAATGGTAACACTATCTTGCAGCTAAACCCAAATTAAGTCTCAATATTGATTTTTTAGGTTTACTTAGGCCCATATTTGTTCATAATTTAGAGGTTTTTAGTTTTCCAAAACAGTTTTGTTGGAGTTCACGCTGCAGAAAGCTGTTCCGGATTTGCAAAAAAACCACCAGATCAAGAATATACAACCACCTAAGTTCCTGCTCATCTCAACTTCCGATTCAATTGCAAATCATACCAATAATACTGCTAACCGTCTGGTCCTTCAAGCTCCACCGGAAAGTACAACATTATTCTGATTGTTATCGGTAAAAAAAATTCACTTTTTAGTGGTCTTGGTACAATTCTAAATTTTTGATTTAGTGATCTTAGAATTTCGGTGCCAAGTACTGATTTCTTGACTAAAATCATCAAGCACACCTTAATTAATCAAGATATTCAAAAGTTGGTCTCGATTCGGTTAAATAACAAGATAGAGCTGCCATTCATGACTTGAAACTGAAGAAATAGTGTTTGACTATTTAAAAACATAAGTATTTTTTAATGAAAAGCCTGTTTTTTGGATTCAAATTTAGCCTAGAATTTATGTTTCATCATTCTACGTCATATTATTGAATGTTATTGAAGTAAGCAATTTTATAAAGTGTTATAGTTCGCTGGAGATTTTAAGAAATAGTCTTGATTTTTGTTGAAAAACATAAGTGGTACTATTTTTATTTCGCACCCTTTTTTCATATTTTTTGTCCTCGACGCCAATTCCTTCATCCAATAAATTGTAAACAATTTAAAACAAATTGCAGAAGAAAATTTTGGTAATTATCAATCATTCTTATTTTAACATGCAAAACACTAGGGGGGGGGGGGGGGGGGGGGAGGGATCTTGGACCCTAATTAATGTTAGCCCCAACTGACAGTTTGCTATTACTTTCTGTGAGAAAGGCAAAAAAAGTAATGACAAGTGCTTTTGGGAAACATTTCTAGTTGTAATGTCTTATTTCTACAAGTTTGGAATTCGGCGAAAAAATGTTGATGTGATTTTGATGATAACAAAGATATTAATTCAAACTGCTTCGAAGGCGATTATGGTTTTAAAAGCTGTTTGAAAATGGTTATTAAAAAATCTTCTTCGCCCTTTTATATTTCTAATGCTTAATTTTTGGCTTCAAAAAATCTAAAGCTAATCGAGAGCTGAAACTGCCCATAATTAGAAAAAATACCTACTCAAAAAACTGTCCCGATTCACGCTATGACCGGTTTGAAATATTCCATCTCCATAAAATACAATATGCAATAAATTCCAACATGAGAATCTTTTTATTTCAATTTAAAAGTTTAATCAAGCAGTGGGGGACAGAATGGACAAAGGTTGGGTGAAGCTCCCATGTAAGTTTTTTTTGGCCTCAATAAAGAGATTATCGAAAAAGAGATCATATTTAATAAAAGAGATTTTAAGGCATAACTCAATAGAAATTTATGAAATAAATGTGACAAATAGTTTTCGAAAGTTCGAGACCATCCCACATTGGGAAAAAAGATGGAGAATCCAAACGAGTAAAACATTAATGTTGGCATAATTTATGTTATCATGAAGCTTTAAAAACAGACTTCAAATTTCAGATCATAAAAAACAAATTAAGAGATCAAGTTTCAGTAATTTTTTTTTTGTTTCGATTATAGTGTCGTTTAAACATCTTTATGACATTCGCGACTTATATCAACGATGCAGTTGGCGGACAGTCATTGAAAAACTTATCCGGTACAAATGTGATCGATGTTTACATTTGGGCTCGAACTCACGGACATCGTCTCAGAAAGCAAGAAAAATTATTATATTCAGTGAATATTGTTATTCGAGTGTCTAAGCAAGTGATTCACTTTTGTTAATCCTATATTATAAAAAAAACGAAATGAAATAAAGAATGATGATAAGGTTTTATGCCTACGGGAGCACGGACTCGAAAAGAAGTTCAACTCCGGGGGGCATTTCCCTGCTCAAAAAAAAACTGACTTGCCAACTGAGCTATACCACAAGCCCAACGCAACTCGAGTGCGTTTCATCCCGTATCTCTGGAACATATTTGGTTTTGTAATGAATCTCGTAAGATTTGAGTAGTTATACTGTGGGTCGGAAGGTTATGCTTCTGGCAGAATATGGAGTAAATAATATGAAATCATCTTTGAATTGCGATTCGGAACTCCAGATGCAGCTCTCATTTTGAAGTTGTTGGTTCTGAATTATTTTGAGGTTTGATTTTAAATAAAGCATACAAAAATAAAAATTAAAATAAATTTTTAAAATTTACATTATTTGTGGAAGCTGTGACAAAGCACACTGGGTCAGCTATCTTCCAAGTGCAATTTGTTTAGATATTTTTTGTGAATATTGACAAAAAATCGGAGTATGGCACGGTGATGTGTTTAACGGTTCAACTGGAACCAATTTGCCACCCATTGCTTAAGTTACAAATATCTTCACCAAGTGGTTTGAATTTGCTCCATTCATCTCCTCATTAAGCAGTTTAATTGAAGATATACCACATCAGACAGTACTCTTGCATAAGCAAACTAAGTACTCATTCGTTCACGACCACCAGGTGCTCTCGAGAAGTCCAGCTTACCAGTTCCAGCCTTAATCCAGAGAATGCAGCTGGTTCTCGGTTCCGAGTGCCAAAACCGTTTCTCGTTGACCAACAACCTTCCGGTTACTCCTCTTTCGGTGGCCGTTGCATTTTTTTGACTTGCCTCCATTTCAACTGGCGGCCATCCCGGTGTGAACTCAAGAAAACAACCAGTTTGCTACCTACGTCTTTCCGGATCCGGTACGGCTGTCCCCGAGACCAACACCAGCACCAGGTACCTGTCGGTCGTAAATCTCGTTAGTTCATGACCACAGATTAGTCTCATCCTGCCTGCAAGGTTCACTCCCGAAGAGAGAGCTTCGCCTTCGAATGTAAGTGAAAGCGAAAAACACTGACGGGCGCGTTCTGAAGGTTTTTCTATAGGTAAGTCAGCAGTGTAAGTCGATTTTGGATAGGCAATTTTAAGGTACGAAGTGCTCAGATTAGTTTACGGAATAAATTTAAGTTTTTGCAAAAGCGAGATGAAGATTCCGAATGATCTTATACTCTAGTAAGTTCTATAATAAGTAAGCTGGATACTGCTTATATGATAAATAGCTCAAAACTTAAAACGATTTGCAGCCACTCGTTACATACCAAATATAGAAAAACAATTCCACTACTCTACCAACAAATATTTTCTGAGTGGATAAAAATATCCAGATGAATATTATTCTATAGGAATTATTCCATGATTGAATCTTGAACCACCCTTATCTGCACGTATGTATGTACCTCTACGTAATGGTACGGTGAGTGGTCTTATTGCTGCTGTTTTTTTTTACCCACATCCCCCCTTAAAATCAGTGTCGTAAATTCGGAAGCTTATCGGATCACCGGAACCAGTTGTTATGGCAATGAAAAAGCACTACGGGTTTAAGAGTTGCAACTGCTCAACTGCTCCATGTCAACCGGTGGATAATTTGTCCGGCGATGTTATGGCTGTGGGGGGCAAAAGCTCGAAATAATAATGCTAAGGTAGCTGTGCCGCTCCGTTAGCCACACGAGATCACCCACCAGGATATAATCCGTAACTGAGGTGACGTAGCAGCTCGGCTGGCGGACTGTGGAATCCTTGATGCGAGAGATATTTACGCCTACCCTGAGAGAATGTGCTTATGTACTCATTCATCCATTGACGCCCCACACATGTCCCTTCCTCTCGGAAGAAAACAAGATAAATATAAAAAAAAACAATTTTTTTTGTTCAAAGTGTTGTGTCCTGCTCATGTTTGATTGAAAATTGAGAAAAAATCTTCATCGTTTATTATTATTTTTTTAACAGGATTGTATTTTTGTTCCTGCGTTTGACATCCTACAAAAAAACATGAGCTTCTCATATTTCATATGATCTTTTTTTTTTTTCAAAAAGAGTTTAACACTATAAACACAATTATTGCAAACAGCAATTGCATTCGCGACTGTCTTTAGATGTTTATGGCCTACTTCCAGCCGGAAAAATTGCCCTGAAAGTTTGTTATATGTTTTTAAAACACGTGCTATAATGAATTTAATTTTAATTTTCTTAAAAACTTTTTTCCACGTTGATTTCCACGAGGGTCGTATTACGGCCATTAATTTCAGCATTTAGGTTATTCGAATATTAATTCGATGGATTGCGTGTTTTGCTTTGATATATCACATTGCCAGTTAGAAATTTGCACCAACGAAAATATTGACATATTCTCTCGGAGTTTGCATTTGATGATTTATTTTATTTTGAGTTTCAGAATGAAAGAGATTGTTTATTCAGACTTAGGATCACTTAACCCCACAACAAACTACGCCTCCTAGATTTATAGATTTAATGCTTCATTAAAAAGTTTATAGAAATATGGAATTGGTTAGGCACTCGATTTTTTGTATGAAAGGCAAAACAGTAAAACAACCATGTGCACGAGGTAAATGCCTTTCTGAACCAGTTTAAATATGTACATCTTAGCAACATCACAGCTTTATTTAAAGATGTGTCAAAAGCTGATTTTTTTCCAACTTTATCGTTGAAACTGGGATGAATTGATTCTCTTATTTTCCAGCAATCCCCTCAAATGGATGATTAGCTATTTAGCCCAATATGCGCAAATTGTTCAAATATCAGGAATATTCGGCTAATATGTTCTTCCCTCTATGCCACTAGCCTTTTAAAAATATATAATGTTTTTTCTTGTTCAAGAACCATATCATATTCAATCAAACCAACCTGTACTTCAGGCTAAAAGCTTTTTTGCAATCCTTAACAAAAGCCCACAAAATCCATTACAAGTTAGGTGAAGTTTATATATGCATTTCACTCGCTCCAATTCAAACCCGTCACCTAACCTCGACAGCCATTCCATTCCATAGTCTATGATCTCTCTTTACAAACTTTGCCTCGCTCTCTGCTCACAGAGGTGGGCATTACAGGATTCGCTTCGATTCACTGCGTGACGAATGACGACTGCGTATTAGCGAGTCTGTGTGAGTGAGCGTTCAGAAGGAAGCGACGGGGATTCGATACTTTTTTTTCCTTCCTCTCCCCTTATATTTAGCGAGCTGGTTCGGCCTTACACATCAGCATCCCATTGAAACAGAGTTGCCATAAACGTTAGTTAAACGCTCAATCGATTTTTTTCCTACCAAAATTTTGCACCTAACATTGAAACGAAGAATTTTTCCAACAAAATATCAACCTAGAATACTTTCGATTCATACTTATAATTTTGCCTACCGATATTTGCTCCAAGTTTTTTTCACTATCGAAAAAGGTACCGTGCATTTTGAATAGAATTCCAATTTTCATATTCCAAATCTAATAATTTATGCTCTGTATGCATTGTATTCAAAAATACTAATTGTTCTGCGTTTACTCATAACGCATAAAAGAAAATATGACAAATGCAATCTTAACATTTGTGCTCAGTTCTTTTGCAACTTATCATAATAAATTTAACACTCATTTTCATTTAACGTTTTACTTTAGCAATTTTTTTAATTAACGCTTTAATCGAATTATTATTAAAGCAATCATTGGTGTTATACCATCGCTTGCCTTCCAATCATTTCAATCGTTTTTTTTCCAGCGTATAACCCCTGCGCTATTGGTTGAATTTGCAGTTGTCCTTAGGATTATATTGTTCTAAGATTTCTATAATGATGGTTATTTTTCTACACGTAAACAGGATCAAATCTGTTTGACACTTTTTCTTTTGCTTATACCATGTAATTCGTCAAGTGCTCTTTTTTTCCGATTGAAGCAATTATCCATTCTTCATTTAACCAAACATTTTTCCAATTTTATTCAAAAAACATATTAAATGGCCTTTCTGCCAAGAATTTTCCATTTTCAGTTAAGGAAATTGTTGAAATAAATTGTAGTGTTTTTCTTCAACTTTCCTTCTCACATGCTTCCAATCAGTAAGCTGCCTAGGGTACGATTTCTCATGTTCAATCAATTCTGCGAACAAAATTGTACTTTTAACTGTCCTCAGCACTTCATTTTCCTGTATTCTAATGGTTCTTTCAATACATTTTTTTTTTCACTGCCTTTTCCGACTTATTATTTCTTTGGATTTTACATGTGTTTCTCCCAAAACACTTATTATTTTTCTCATTCCTCTTTGAATTCCTCTCATTCTCATTCCAATTTGAATTCAAGTGGTCCTCCCAACACACTTGCTTAAAGCTGTCCTCCCGACTCGCTTTTTCTTTCAGTTTTTAATTTAAGTGGTCCTCCCAACACACTCTATTATAGCTGTCCTCCCGACTCGCTATTTCTTTGAGCTTTACAAGTGGTCCTCCCAACACACTATTTTGAAGCTGTCTTCTCGACACGTTATTTTTTCTTAGGCTTTGAAGTGGTCCTCCCAACACACTTCCTAAATACAGCAGTCCTCTCAACGTGCTGTTCTAGCATTTGTGTGATCTTCCCAACTCGCAATCTTTAAACTATCCTCATGACTTGTTAGCTTACCACACCTTCCTTTCAATAAATGGCACTAAAATTCGTTATAATGAAAAAAAGTTAATTCAGCAACACTGGTTCCTTTGTTTTCGTTTTCGTTTGATCACTTTTTCTGTTTATTTCTCTGGTGGGTGATCTCTGTTGAAGTTTCGTTCACTATTCAATCAAGATTGATCAAGATTAAAGATGAAAAATAAAACACCAAACGCACTAATATGATGTCAAAATGTCCCGTCGGTCGCCAAATGTGCCGCTCCGATAGCCACACGAGATCACCCACCAGGATATAATCCGTAACTGAGGTGACGTAGCAGCTCGGCTGGCGGACTGTGGAATCCTTGATGCGAGAGATATTTACGCCTACCCTGAGAGAATGTGCTTATGTACTCATTCATCCATTGACGCCCCACACAGTAGCTACCACCCTCCAGCAGGAAGAAAGCCATTTCACTTAGAGTTTCTTTTGTGGCACATGAGATGTACTAAGAATCCATTTTCTTTTTTGCTAAACTATAGCAAATAAAGTGGTTATACACCAAATGACAGCAAATGTTCGTAGTTTTGGAGGATGCTTGTTTTTTTCTTGTTTTTTCAAGAAAACCTGTGGTTTAAAACTACACGGTTATGCAGTTTTTAGTTGATAACAAAAATGCCAAAAATGACAAAATTGACAAAAAATACAAAAACCGAACCAAAACAAGCATTTATTTTTTATTTCTTAACTAATCGTATTGACTCTGCTTACGTACTGGAACGTGTCAAACTTTACATATCAACGAGGGCACTACGACATTAGACTGAGTCGATTTGGGATCATTTTTGAATTTTTGGGATCTTTAAAACTTCGTCGTGGTCCAAAACTCATCCATGATTTTTTGTAGAATTTTAAAGTAACGTTTACTTGAGTAAATTTGAACTTTTAGGTTTGTATGGGAAAATTGAATATTTTGTACTAAAAAATCAACATCATTTTGGTTTCTTTTGTGGAACCGAGCCAGCTGATGGTTTTTGTACCAATTTATCAAATTCCTTAAGGAAATTTTTCGCTGAACAACTTTATTGAAGACCGTAACTTCGTATCTTATTAGGCAAAAAAGTTATTAGATGTTAACAGGGGTATGTCTTTTCGCATTGATAAACAATAAATTCAATTGACATCACTGCTTGAGCCTCGCGAAGGATTGCATGAAAAGGAGTCATGCAATACTTCGCTACGCACCCTACAGTGATGTCAATGGAATTTATCGTTTATCAGTGCGAAAAAAATATCCCCATTCAACACCTAATAACTTTTTTGTCTAATGAAATACGAAGTTACGGTCTTCGACAAAGTTGTTCAGCGGAAAATTTCCTCAAGAAATTTGATAAATTGGCACAAAAACCATCAGCCGGTCGAAACAAAAATGATGTTGATTTTTCAGTACAAAATATTCAATTTTCCCATATAAACCTAAAAGTTCAAATTTACTCATGTGAACGTTACTTACATATTCTACAAAAAATCATGGATGAGTTTAGGACCACGACGAAACTTTTAGGACCCCAGGGTTTGAGAAATTCAAAAATGACCCCAAATCGACTCAGTCTACTACGACATCGTCAGTTCCTCTGGATATCTTTTCACCGTACTGCATATAGCCGAAATCATCCCATAGATAAATGTTGTGAATGTTCCAATCTAACTCAGTGTAACTATTAACTATTTTCACATAAATACCTTTCACATAAGAAAAGGGTCTTTAACTATAACAGAAACATTCGCTATATTCAGGGGCGGGCCAAGAGCTGCCTCTAGGGGGGGGGGCTAATATCTGGTGAAAACGATCACAGCGCACAGCTCCTCCTTATGTATCTTAAAAGTAGGAAACAAAAGATGAATAATGAAAACTTTATCAAAGTTTCTTCATAAACTCATTTCAAAATCATTCTACACAACTTACATACCCTACAACCTGCGAATCTATAATATTCACTGCGAAAAAATGCTGAATTTTTTTTTAATTTGTAGGTATATCTGGTATTTTGAATTGCCACTTTAAGAGCTCTTCAAAGAATTTCTTGTTAAAAATGTAATTTTTTCAATGAAAATACTACACACGTTGTTGAGAAATGAAAATGAAGAAAAAAATTTCAAGCTATCTTCATTTTTTTCTGAGCTTCTAAATATTAGTGCTCAGATATTTTACAATTTTTTGGAAGTATTTTTCTTTTCACCGATAAGGTCGATAAACTAATTAACAAACATAACTAACGGGCATTAAATTCTTCATTGGAGTATTTTACTGAATCGTGATTTTAAAATGTAGTATAATTTTTTTCAAATTTGCTAACACAATCAAAACTTAAAATATAAATACGATTATCAAAATCAGTTTCTGAATATGAAGCTTCTGGAACCTAATTTTATTTCATTCGATCTTGAATTTAAAGTTATCACTCTTTGTGGAACGTGGAGACAGGCAGGCTACCCTGAGTTATCACTCAAAATTATCAATTTTAATTGTACAACAACAAATAAATTATAAAAAATATGATTAATCTTTTTTATTGTTCATTTAGAAATTATAAATAAAAAATTATTAATAATCAAAGGTTTGAAGAACCTCTTAGCTGAATGAAACTATTATTTCAAAGTAGTCGAAGATTCCTTTGAATTCAGCTACAGTATTTGAAAGACCCAAATACTAGTATTTCACTAGCTACTTGCTAGCATCCTCAATGGGTTATCGACTGAAGAAAGTGTATCATTTCCCTCCCTTAAATTGTCCAAGCTAGGTAGCTCTGAATTATTTGTAGGTAAAAAGAACCTTCGAATGCTCGGCAAATGTGCCATTGTCAGTTTCTTGGGCCTACCTACCCTTTTCTGGGTGTTGTCAGGTAGATTATTATTGTTACCCGCCCTATTTTGGGTGTTGTCAGGTAAATTATATTTCTTCTTACCTAAGAACTTGAACAGCCAACTATGACCTGGTCCGTTGTCTCCGTTCAACAGATTAGCTGAATTTTGATTGAAAATTTCAATACTTTCCGCTACATCTAACTTCAGCGAATTACTGTTCAACGATCGAAGTAAAGAAATATTTTCTTGATCGATCAAATGGCCTGTTTCACAGATGTGTAATGCTACTGAAGATCTAGGATTCTGTGAAGGGAGAACTTTTTTCTTCGAATCTGATTTGGCAATTACCAAATGTTCTTCGAATCTCTCTATTAACTTCCTTTTTGTTTGTCCAATGTATACCTTATCACAGTCAGAACAACTGATCTTGTACACACCGGATCTATGCAAAAGTTCCACCGGATCTTTTGTTGATCCTAAAATGGATTTCAATTGATTATTGGAACTACTAAAAACCAATTCAATATCAAATTTTGTTAACTTGGATCGTAATTCAAGAGCATTGAAGCTATTAAATTCCATCGATCTCCGTTGAAACTCGTTTTGAATTGGAGTTAAAGTAGTGAAGGATTTTCTCTGAAGATTTTTTTGTTTTTTGTTGATGATGGCTTGAATAGAACTGGATTGGTATCCATTCTTATTAGCCGTTTGGAAGATATATTGAAGTTCCTTTTCTTCCCCTTCTTTTGAGAGAGGAATCGAATTCATTCTGTGGATCATATGATGGAAAGCGGCCATCTTATGTCCGAATGAATGATTAGAGGTGCTCGGGATAACTCTCATAGTATTGGTTGGTTTCCTGTAAATCTCAAAATTGAAAAGATTATCTTCTCTCTTTATGAGAACGTCCAGGAAAGGGATTTTCTTATCCTCTTCCACTTCACAAGTGAACTTGATATTCTTATGTAAACCATTTATGGCTGTCAGGAGTTCCTCAAGAAAATCTTTGTTCACTACACAGAAAATATCGTCGACGTATCTCCACCATTTTTCGGGTAGTAAATCCTGTTTTTCAAGAGTTTCCTCCAAGTGAGCCATAAACAGTTCACAAAGAAACGGAGACAACGGGTTTCCCATTGGAGCACCTTTTGTCTGTCTATAGAACAGATCCCTAAACTTGAAATATGTCTGTCCCATACACAAGTCAACAAGTTTCTTGTAGTTTCGCACTTTGAGTCTCCAGGCGCTGCCACTATGTTGTTGAAGCAACCAATCCTCTAACAGATTAGAAGCTTCTTTAACTGGGACGCTTGGAAATAGTGCTGAAACATCAAAAGAAACCATGATATCATCCTCCTCTATGTTGCCTGAGGCTTGAAGTCTCTTGACAAATTCCAGAGTGTTGGTTACCGATCTAGTTCTAAAAGGTTTTGGCATCCTTTTGAACTCTTCTAGTAACCATTTTGCCACTTTTTCTGTGGGTGCGTTTACACCTGAAATTATCTCCCTCATTTCATTCCCCGGTTTGTGAATCTTAGGTAAACCTTTGATTCTGGGGACGATAGGGGCTGATACTTTCAATGCGATCGGCGCAAACCCCAGAATGGGCCCACACTCTTTTAGTGTTTTTTCTACTTCCTTCACCATTTCTGGCAAAGGATCCTCTCTGCGAATTCGATAGGGGCCCTCATCGATCTTACTTTGAATTAACTGATTGTAATCAGTTTTATTCAAAATAACTACTGAGTTACCCTTATCCGCACATTTGCCGAGCATTCGAAGGTTCTTTTTATCTACAAATAATTCAGAGCTACCTAGCTTGGACAATTTAAGGGAGGGAAATGATACACTTTCTTCAGTCGATAACCCACTGAGGATGCTAGCAAGTAGCTAGTGAAATACTAGTATTTGGGTCTTTCAAATACTGTAGCTGAATTCAAAGGAATCTTCGACTACTTTGAAATAATAAAAAATTATGAAATGAAGGGTTAATTCTGAAAGTTAATACTTTTCTTTAGTGAAGAGTCTCAATCATCTGCAATTGAGTTAGCCAAGCTTTCAGATTCATAATATGAAACCTTAAGCTAAATTTTAACTTATAAATTCAATTTGATTGTGTAGATGAGCTGAAAGCAGTATCTGTGGCATAGTTGCTGTAGATCTTGAAATCCAGGAGTTTTGGTTAAAAATCACTAAAAGATCTTCTGACTGCTTAGCATGATAGATGGTCTTGTTACCGAAAAAATAGTGGAATGATAAGGGGATAGTTTTAATTCACAAGGTAAAAATTAAAACCAAGGCAAACTGATTTGGAAGATTTTTGTGTCCCAAACCCGATTATTTTTTCTCCCTTATTATTTTCTGGCATTTAGTTATTTTTAAACTAAGCAGTTAAGAGTGAAATCGATCAATGATAATTAATGAAGTAACTAACCTACAAGAACAACAAAAAATATGTTAAATCTGTTCATTATTTTTTATTTATTCAACGGTTCAGATTAGAGGGAGGAATGCCAAAAAGTCACAAATTCCCGAAAAAAACAATACAGATTTCGTCTTAAGAATCTTTGTATTTTACAAAATGGGAAAACATACTTACTTCTATAATTTTTTCTCATGATAATTTACTCGCAGTCTTCATGAACATTGATCACTAAGTTAAAACCATTTTTTCTCAATCTTTTTGATATTTTACACTTTTGCTAAAAAGTGCACAATTTTTTTCAAAGAACCTCGTATTTTCAAAATTTATACCGGAAACAAGAGCTGATGGAAAAACAAAACAAAATTTCATTTAGGGCTCCTAAATAAGTCGAAATCAGTTTCCAAATTCTTTGCACCTCGGAAAATGTTAATTTTGTTTCTTTGTGTTATAGTTTTGAATGCAAATTTTGGGTGCTGGAGATAAATTTGTATCTCTATCGCCAACACTAATTCCTTCATATTGTACCAGCTTTTATAAATACTATTTTTATTCCTTTTTTGCTGTAAAAACTCATAGGGAACGCAAAAATCATAACACGTAATCTCTTTTTTCGATTTACTGTTGTTGAAATCTACTATGAATATTTTATAATCGATTTAGGTTTGGCAGTACTTTTTTTTCATGGTCATCCATAATATGAATTTTTGATGTGACCCATTTCAAACAAAATTTAAAAAAAAATGAGATCTGAAATTTAAATTTTTGTTTTTGATTTTCATAATATAGGCTATTAATTTTAAGTTTATAATTCATAACTGAATGGTGGAAAATTGAAGATAAAAAAAGAGAATCTTTACTGTAATTCAGAACCTGAATTCATGTTTTGCAATAAGTCATGAATTCCTTGTAAACGTAAGTGAAAACAACATTACTTAGATTTGAAAATGAAGTTAGCATTGGACATATGATATGACTTTATTAAGTTTAAAAATTCTCGATAAACAAGCTGTAAACCAAAGAAAAAAACAGAATTTTAAATTCAAATTTATGTTTAAATTTCAGATATTTATTAGCTTTTTATTCTTAAAGTCAAGTTTTATTAGAATGATAATTCCTGACTCTGAATTGATAATTATTCTTCGATCAAAAAAATATTTTGAAATACAAAAATACACTTGTTGATTGAATTTGTTTTGTGAAATATTGGTGACTAAATGACAAAAAGAAAGATTAAAAACACAGAAAAAAAAGAAAAAAAAAAGAAAAGTTAGATGGTCAATTGAAGTCATACGTTTCTTAAGCGCCAACTGGAAAACTGATCAATCCGATGGATAATTTGACTCAAATTTAAATTTCTTACAATAAGGGCAATTTATCACTTGAAGGCCAAAGGCATTTTTTACTTCTTAGAACGACCAAGATCTGTTAATTCATTAAACATGGTAGAAATTTCTAAAAATAAAGAAAATTGAAAATCACTCGATTCCGTACGTATGTATATAGTTTAATGATTTTCTTTTGTTTCCTTCTAAATCTGAGCAAATAAAAAAGAAACTGCATATTGAAGGTAATAAATGTATGACAACGGCAGAACAAATATTTCAAGTATTTCAGTTTTCTAACCATATTCACCCCCCTATATGACTATAATTCAAAACAAAATCAATAATTTAGAAGCCCTGAATTTGACGCAAATATAAAATAAACTACGATTTGTTCGTGTAAATTAAGGAGTATGAGGGAAATAAATGGCAATTAAAAAAGGAGTTGTCTCTACATTTCATTAATAGCAAATTCAAAATCAACACTCAACAACAGGCTTTTGTTGAGTTACTTATTAACAAAAATTATTTGGTATAATTCAGTCTTGGGAATCGCAAGTTATAGCTGCTTGAATTTGGTGAACGGGTTTACAATAGCCTTTTAAGTGATAAATTTCACTTTTTTGTTGAATAAACAACACAAAATTTTGAAAATTTGAAAGCACATCTACTAAGAAAAGTTCTAACATTTTATAGAAATTCGAGTTTTTGCGGGTCTTTCATAATGGTTTTTGTTGCTTGGGGGGGGGGGGGGGGGCAGTGAGCACCTCGATAACCCCCCCCCCCCCCCATAGGGCCACGTCTGGTTATATAAAAAAAAATCTGCTTAAAATAATTTCAAATGAATGGTCCAGTTTTAGGTTTGTTTATTGTTTTAAAGGAAATTGATTTTATGAATGACAATTTTGATTGTCTTATTTTTGAAAATTTTTTGAACAAAGGAAACAAAAATTAGTTGGTCTGAATATCAAACTTCAAAATCCTTGAGGGCTGCCATTAGTGTTCTCATATTTGGTACCATATCAGAAAAGTTTTGTTAAAAATAAGGAGTGTATTCGAAAAAAAAATGCAACACTTTATTTCGTGAATAACTTTTGAATGCATGGATGAAAATTTATGAAATTTCCAGCAAAGTTACCTGGTAACATAATATGTACATATGCAAATTTTTGTGATGTTATGTCCAGTTGTTTTTGACATAGCGCCCGATGAAGACATTTATCGATTTTAATTTTTGGGCAACACCTGTGCTGTGCCCTATGTGGTTTATGTGTAGGTGGGGACAACGAAAAACATTAGAGCAAGTTCACTGGTGTTGGGAAAAAGTGGTAGAAATTCTGACATTTTGAAAATTTTACCATGCGAAAATGTTTTTAAGATCCTTGGGCGTTGTATTTTTTTACAACACTGTTTCTATTTCAGCCGTATGTGATAGAAATATTGCTTTTTTTGCATCACAGCATGCGAAACTACAACCCGTGTTGTTACCTTGAAAGCCACAGATCTTGAAAATGTTTTTGCATAGCAAAATTTTCAAAATGTGCATAAAGTGACAAAATTTCATGGAGTCAAGTATAAGGCGTCCAAATGTAGCCATAGAAGCTTATTAGAAGGAATGATTGTGACGCAAATAAAGTTCTTTATTATTTAGATCTCATAGCGTCGCCGTACTGCCGGTCAGGAAGAAAAAGGGTAAATAAAAGGGTACTTTGATTGTGGTTTTTCGAATAACATGAAACGCTGCATGTCATCGATGAATGGCAACTTCAACGACGAGACGCTCATGAACGCTTGTGACGCAACAATCAAAACATTGAAAAAACTGAAAACTGATAGTCTTGTCCCCACCTATAGATAAGCCACATAGTGCTGTGCCATCTATACTGCATACTATGATTTTTCAAAATCAAGGCAATTTTCGATTACATTTGCTATTTCCTGAAGCTTGGCCTTCAAAATAACTTAAAATTTTGAATTTAGTCAAAGTAATGACAAATTTACCCGATTGTCCTCCTTCGTCACAAAAACAACATATCCGACTTTTTATCACACCACCACCGTTTTTGCGTAATGGGACGATTCCAGATCCAAGTTAAACAAAGTATAAACTTTGTTGGACCTATTGAAGTGCTTTGCAAAGAAAAGGGTCGCATTTGGAGGCAGTCGTATTTGTAATTTTAGCTATTAATTCTGTCAATCGTTATGAAAGAATGAGTAATTTGCAGTGCCCGGAGATCGTTTGCTTCTACAAGTACTAGACATTAAATTTTGCAATTTTTTCTCCTTGTTTATCTCCGGGAAACACAGACGAGACTTTTCAACGAAAAGTTTCTTGCCAGGTGACCACTAAAGAGTTCGTTTTGCTTACGAAGTTTTTCGAAATATTTCTGCACAAGCAGGCCAAATATCTCGCGCACGATTTTACCACCATATTTTGTTTATTTTACCGATTGGCAGCTATTTTACATAGTAGAAATGAAGTCAAGTCTATTTATGAGTCAGCTAGACGAACTAGTCAGAAAAAAAATTGACTGTTTATCACTTCCTCATTAAAATTTTCGGATTGAGCTAGAAAAAACCTCTCCCATTCTTCTCACTTCATGGAATCAACAATCTTCATTTTTATTCAAATTTTAGCTAACGTTTGGGTCCTCTAGGCCTTCTTAAACGATTTATCATGTGAACTTGGTCAAATATTTGACTTTCAACTGTTTTGGGGTCTCCCACTGGGACTTTTCTGGTTTGTTTTCAATCCTGCCAAAAATGTTTGTCAATGAACTTAAGTATTGGATGATATATCAAAAACCACTTGACATATTGTCACCAAATTTTGTGCACGCACTCATTACATTACTAAGTTTCACTGAAAATTTCATCAATTTCCATCCATGCATTTAAAAGTTATTCACGAAACAAAGTGTTGCATTTTTTTCGAAAACACTGCTTATAATTTTTCTCTCGAATATGTCTATAGAGGACGAATGACTGCAATGGTTAAAATCCTCCATAAATAAAGAAAATTGGAATTAGAATTAGAATATGTCTATAACTGATTTCTGAGTTATAATTTTTGTGCACAAAATTTGTAACAGAAGGCACTTTTTAATTTTTTTTTCACATGTTGTGGTAAAGTTCAACTATCGTCCAACTATTCAATTGATAGGTAATCTTTTAATTTCGCTGCAGACCATAGCCTAGAGGATAGCGTTAAGTCTTCTAAGCCAGAGGTCATGAGATCGAGTCTTGGTCATGTGTGTTTATTCAAAAAAATACACAAAAAACTTTTATTGTGGAAACAAGACAGAATAGCTTTTTGTCGCCAAAATTTTAATATTTGAACTTATAATACTATGGAAATGAGATGAAGATTTCACAGGATTCTGAATTATGGTTTCTATTTATCGTTAGTTCACGACACAAACATTTGGTAACCGGCAAAAACAGAAATCCACCCTTCGTTTTACTCTTAAAATGCCGAATCAGTTTTTCAAAATGTCAAATGTTTCAAATCATTGTCATAATTCATCTGGAATATGTTACCTTCAAGATGTAAGAACATTCCTGCCATTCAAAACTCTTACATTACAGCACCTTGTTAAGCAAACCAACTAAGGTTAAGTGCAGGGCGTAAATTTTCAGATTCCGGAGAGAATGGAAAACCAACGCGATTATTGGCTTTTTTCCTCAATGGTCCCGTGTAGCTAACATCGTTTGAACTCCCCGATATCATCTAGCTAGCTGGAGGTAGATCACAACTATCGATATGACAAAATGTTCCAGCAGGTTCAATATTGCCTGTAAATCTGCCATCAGAATGGAAAATACGATTATGATTGTTTTTTGCTTCTTCTTCTTCCACTGGTACTTTTTTTTTACTTTTTTGCTGGCATTCCAACATCAGTAAGTGACTTTTGTTGGCTTGCGGTGATTGTAGGAATTGAATGCAATCCTGTGATACACACTCAGCAGCCAGCCAGCCGCCATTCCACCCACTCATCGGGACCCGGAGAGCTTACGAGATTCTGTGAAAATCCTGTGGTAGCTTCACGCCCGAGTCCACAGCACTGGCTGGAGAAAGAAGTCGAAGAGATGATGGAACAAAAAGCTTATCCTGTTTTCCCCCTAGGAATTTCATCGGATCATGATGTTGAATGTCGATTCTGGTCTGTATATCTGTGTGGGGTAGCTGAATAGAAAGGGTGGGCGGAAGGGAAGGGATTTATATCAATTCTGCCAATGCCAAGGGATACCTTCAGAGACGCACACGAAAAATTGGAAGGAACACAGGGAATTAGGTGTTTGCAAAGGTTCAGGGAAGGTAGCAGAAGACATTGCCATTATAACCAGCAAAATATGGCAAGGATTGAGACAGTAAAATATGAGGAATTAAGATTGACATGGTCTGGGAATTAGAGAGTTGATGTAGACCTGATATACATAACATTGATACGTTTGGAATGGAGCTACGCAGTGGCTTAGTGTTTTCAAGAAGCTTTAGTTTGTACTGAGGATTAGAAAATAAAATAACTCTTACCCAAGCGTTTGATTTTCGCTATTTTTTCCTTGAATATAAAGAAAAAGCCCTCTTTGATGTTTTGCTGTAGTTATATAAATTTAATTTTGTTTTTAGAGCTGAATTTAAATCAAAAAAAATGGTGGTTTATTAACTAGGTGACTCTTTACTCTCTCTTAAATCTTGGATCTCTCTCGTTATCAAGTTTCAACTTTGGACTCTTGACCTTTGTTTCTAGACTCTTGACAATTTACTCTCGTTTTTCGACTCATGACTGTTGACTCTCTACTCTCGATTCTCATTTTTCGACTGCCGATTATCAACTCTCAACTCTTGATGCTCAGTTTACGACTCTCGGCTCTCGACTACCGAGTTTCAACTCTCGGCATTCGATTCTCGACTCTCAACTCTCAATTTTCTCAACCCTCGAATCTCTACCCTCGAATCTCTTGACTCTCGACATTCGACTTTAGACTCTCGACTCTTGACTCTAGACTCTCGACTCTTGACTTTCGACTCTCGACTCTCCACTCTCGACTATCGACTCTTTAATCTTGACTCTCGACTCTCGACTCTCGACTCTAAAACTCGACTCTCGACTCCCGACTATCGACTCATTAATCACGACTGTCAACTCTCGACTCTTTAATCCCGACTGTTGACTCTCGACTCTCGAATCTCGACTCTCGACTCTCGACTCTCGACTTTCGACTCTCGACTCTCGACTCTCGAATTTCGACTCTCGACTCTCGACTTCCGCCTCTCGCCTCTTGACTCTCGACTCTCACCTCTCGACTGTCGACTTTAGACTCTCGACTCTCAACTCTCGACTCTCGTCTCTCGACTCTCGACTCTCGATTATCGACTCTCAACTCTCAACTTTTGACTCTCAACTCTCGACTGTCGACTCTCGGCTCTGGACTCCTGACTCTCGACTCTCAACTCTCGACTCTTGATTCTCGACTCTCGATTCTCGACTCTCGGTTCTCGATTCTCGATTCTCGACTCTCAATTCTCGACTATCTATTTCGACCTTCGACTTTTGAATCTTGACTCTCGACTCTCGACTATCGACTCCCGACTCTCGACTCTCGACTCTCGACTCTCGACTCTCGACTCTCGACTCTCGACTCTCGACTCTCGACTCTCGACTCTCGACTATCGACTCTTGACTCTCGACTCTTGACTATTGAAACTTAAATCACGACAATCGACTTTCGACTCTCGACTCTTGACTCTTGACTCTCGACTCTTGACTCTCGGCACTCAACTCTCGACTCTTGTCTCTCGACTCTCGACCCTCGACTCTTGGCTCTTGGCTCTCGACTCTCGACTCTCAACTCTCAACTCTCAACTCTCAACTCTCAACTCTCAACTCTCAACTCTCAACTCTCAACTCTCAACTCTCAACTCTCGACTCCCAACTCTCGACTCTCAACTCTCGACTGTCGACTGTCGACTGTCGACTCTCGACTCTCGACTCTCGACTCTCGACTTTTGACTCTTGATTCTCGACTTCGACTCTCGACTCTCGACTATCGACTCTCGACTATCGACTATCGACTCTCAACTCTTGAATCTGGAATCTCGACTCTCGATTCTATTTTCCTGACTCTTGCCTCTTGACTCTCGACTGTCGAACTGGACTCTCGACTCTCTACTCTATTGACTCTCGACTCTCGATTCTCGAATCTTGACTCTCGTTTCTCGACTCTCGACTTTCGATACTCGAATCTCGATTCTCCCCTCTCAACACTCGATTCTTGACTCTCAATTTTTGATTCGAGACTTTCGACTTTTGACTCTTAAATTTTTCGACTCTTAAATCTTTCGACTCTCGACTCTCGACTCTCAACCTTCGACTCTCGGCTCTCAACTCTCAACTCTCGATTCTCGACTCTCGATTCTCGACTCTCGATTCTCGACTCTCGATTCTCGACTCTCGACTCTCAACTCCCAACTCTCGCCTCTCGACTTTCGACTCTCGACTCTTAACTATCGAAACTTTAATCTCGACTCTTAACTCTCGACTCTTGAATCTAACCTCGACTCTTGACTCTCGACTATAGACTCTCGACTCCTGACTGTAGCCTCTTGACTTTCGACTGTCGACTCTCGACTCTCGACTCTCGACTTTCGACGCTCGACTCTCGGCTCTCGACTCTCGACTCTCGACTCTTGACTCTCGGCTCTCGACTCTCAGCTCTCAACTCTAGACTCTCAACCCCCCGACTCTCAACTCTCGACTTTCAACTCTCGGCTGTCGACTGTTGACTTTTGACTTTTGACTCTTGACTCTTGACTCTTGACTCTTGACTCTTGACTCTTGACTCTTATGTCTAATAAATTGATAGGCTCTTTCAATCTTTCTGAATATCCTTCCACCGAATTAAAACATATCAAAGCTTTTAAATAACGTCCCACGGGAAAATTCGTAAACAAACCGGGCATGTCAATCCGATTAGATGGCAAAGCATCAATTTGAAACATCAAACGCATTCATTATCGGAAGCTCAACAGAAGCAGCGGCAGCAGCAGCATTCCCGTAAGCCTATCTTTAGGGAAAGCCCACCACACATAGCACAGCAGATCCTTGCAGAGTGTCCATCAATTTGTCGGAAATCAACTTAACTGTATACAATATCTGAGTAAAACCAGCTCTGAGCTGGCTCATCATTCGGTCGGTACCCTGCACATAACACATGGCGTCCCGACGAAGGAAGGTTGGTTATTTGGTTGGTTGTACTGCATATCGACTAGTTGTGTGTGTGTGCAAGTTTGGATGTGTTTGTGCAGCCAGCTAGCGAGGAAAAGGAAAAAGCGGCTTGAACTTTTTTTTCCGTATGCCACATTTTGGTTCTAACTACCAGGCAGCCTTTCTAACTTATTTTGTATGGAAAAGTTGATAGCTAGGTAGAGCAAAGCTCAACTTTTGCGCTGCTGCCGGACTCGCAGGCCGAAGTTTGTTGTTAGTGGTGGGCAAACCTGATTGATACACTATATAGTGCTACAAATGCTACAAATATTTCGTTTCTCTCCGAAATTGAAATTAGAGTTAATGCAATTCAGTGCCTGGTCCTCAAACGCTTATAAGTTTATTAATTGTTTGATTAGTGAATTTATTTCACCTTAAGTTTTTTTTTAAACATTTAATCAAATCGTCATGATTCTAGTTCAACGGCTCAATGCCTACCAGGTGATAAAATAAATGGCCTTGAAGTTTAATCCAGAGGATATCGACTACCAAATATTTAGCCACCGACCATGGCGTCCAAAGGTCATGAGATCGAATATCGGTCACGGTATAAATTGTACTCTCTTTTGAAGGTTGGTGGTTTTAGCATTTGTAAGAAACTGAGGCTTGTTTTTTGTTTTTTTAGTTAGAGAGACTTTCTCCAGAGATTCCAGATCTTTTTTCATACAAATGTAGCATTTCCTTCTTACTTTTAAGAAAAAATACGGATAAAATTATTCGTCACAATTTCGAAGAAATTCTCCAATTTTTCCTGGACCACGGCTCATTAGGCGGCGCACACCTTCTTCGTGCGCATCGTTTTAGCTATCTTATTCCACTAGGTCTTCATCTGATTGATGTTTACATCCTTTCCCTTTGCCTTCAGTCTCTCTTCATGATTGATCAGTATTTTTCAATAAGGCGGAATGAGGGGCAGTAGGATGGGTTAAGGTTTTCGGAACGAAATGGACCCTTTCTCTGCATACCATTCTTGAACGTTTTTGCTGAAATGACAGCTTGCCAAATCTGGTCAAAACATCACGGAATGGTCGTGGAATCGATTGAACGGTGAAATTCATTTTTGATGACACTCTTTTTTATATAGTCCAACGCCATTGCATTATTTGTAACGAAAACTTTCGTTTTTTGCTTTAGCTGCAAATGCCCTGTCAAATCATAAATTTTCGTGCAAATTTGTCTTACTTAATGTTCCCGCGCCGATCCTCCGGTGCATAGCCCAAGCAACCAAAAGTTACATATTTACTTGAATAAAGGCATTGCAAGCTACATATTGGCTGACAAAGAGAATCAACTGCCCAATTCCCTTTAGTGAACTTTATGTACTCATTAATGAACTTGAAAGTTACAAAAGTGATTAATATGTACGTTATATGAGACTTGTTTTGCCCAATTCCCATGAGTGAAATTTATGTACTCATTAACGAACTAGAAGTGACAAAAGTGATCTATACGTACGTTGTACGGGATTTAAGTCACATAAAGGGTACAAAAGTGCTCAAAACGGGATTTGGTAAGTCACAAAAAGTTCTTTGAGGTGCTTTCAAAATCAAATCACCACTTCGATTTTTAGTTTCAGTTAGAACAACATCTAGGCGTGGTCTAGTAGTAGCGTGTTCGATTCTCACCACAAAGATTAGAATTCGATCCCCAATAAGTAATTTGGAAATTGAGTAATCATTCTGATGCGATATATTTTGGAAAGAAGCAATTGAGCAATTTGTCGAGTTTGGAATCCGGCGCGTTGCATCATGGCGGCACTAGAGTGTCCTACCCGGGATTTCCCGGGAATTAGAAAAATTTTGGAATTTCCGAATCCCGGGAAACGTTTAAAAATCCCGGGAATTCCCAAAGCCAATAAAATGTGCTAAATTACCAAAAATTTACACGTGCAAAATTGGAAAAATGAATCAGATTGAGCAAGGAAAATGATAGTTCTACCTTGATGGCTTAGTCTTAAATATTATTTTTCTTAAATCTGGTTAATATATTGAACTGAAAACTTAGTGTAAAAGTGAAAAACGACAAAAAAATCTATAAAACCAAACCATTTCAATTATGAAACACAACGGAAAGAATCTGAATGTTCTATTTTGCAACACTTATCATTTAGAACTTACGTTTCGGAAACTGATGACAGTAGCAAAATCATTAGCAAAGAAATGACACATTATACAACAAATGGATAGCTATCTGAAAATTTACGATATTTGATGAATAAAATGAAGTCTAGCAAACTAACTTCTATCGATAGTGAGAAATCTTTCTCATTTCTTCAAATTTTTGTCAGCTAGAATCAAGCCAATTTGTCGGTTAAAGTACTTCGTTTTTGGGTCTTCGGTTTGCTTATTGAATTTTTGAGGCATTTAAAAAGTTTGAAATGTTTTGCAATACTAGGTACTACCTTAGATTTAAAAATATCATAAGAAAACGTACGCAGTAGAGGGTTAGATCTTCATTTCCATTTTTTTCCCGGGATCTCGGGAATTCCCGGGAAAAGAGTCGCCAGATATCCCGATTCCCGGGAACGCTAAAATGGCCGGTAAATAGACACTCTAGGCGGCACCTTGTACAGAACGTAGTAAATCATCAAGAGAAGGTGATATGAACGGATGCCAAGGGTGCAGTTGAGATAGAGAGAGATTATTTTGCACATTTTACGATTTTTTGGAAGCTGAATTAAAAGGCCGCTAGAAGCTGAATAGAAGATCATTAAGACTTGTTTTGGAACTTGAAAGTATCAATAAGAACTTAAATTTTGAGCTGCAGAGAACGGACTTCATATCAATGATGGGGCTGAGTACGCGTTTTTGTACCTGTTTTATGGGACTTTTGGTTGCTTGGGAGGGCCGTGATAAAAGACCTCCACTGTTGACAATCCGGAAATTTGTCGTCAAAAACATGTTTAAATTTGGCTGGAATATTCCCTCAAGCCGTTGCCAAGTGACATTTTTTTTCCTGGGATTTGCCCGAAGTCAGTATTGCCATAGGTCCATCGTCTATCAGAAGACACCCGTGGAACTTGGTCAGCACCTGGTCGTACACTAAGAGGAAATCTTATTATAGATTTCAAAAGACACGTCTTATGAACCACTTTTTTGCGTTAAAAATAATTTTTCATAAGAGTCTTATCAAATTCTTTTAATTTTCATACAAGTTCTTATGAAAAATAGAAGAAGTGGCATTGTGAAAATACAATGAACACATTCATTCCATCAGTAATTTTTTCGTCGTCATATCAAGCACTTAAAATTGATTTAGTTTTTTTTAAATAGTAAGTATATTTTTTGTGAGCGTTTAAATTATTTGTAAACTCACACACTTTTTTGTTTTCTTTTCAGCATGTTGACCAGCGAAAAGGATACGATCAAGGGACGGGGTGCGGCTGAATGACTATTGAAATCGGGCGTTGATGTGCTGCTCATGGTGATCATGAAGTAATTTTAAGCGAATCACCCAGAAAATAAACTGAACGTTTTCAACATGTATTATCTTTATATTTTCCCATCAAACGTGAAATTTTCTGTTTCCATTAGACATTCTAATGAAAAGCTACAATCTTTCATTAAAGCAGGCGTTCATCTGAAGACTTCATTTCCTTCATAAGAAAATGTTATGAATTTCTAAGATTTTCCTTATGGTGCCACTTCATAAGAAAATCTTATGGTATATATTATAGTATTTTTTCTGAGTGTATATCTCGGAAGCGGAATCTCTTAAATAAATCCTTTTTTCATGAAAAATTTGTTAATGGAACCAAAAAAAATGCTTTAAAAAAAACGTTATTGAATTTTTGATAAAATTGATACAAAATGGGACGGAAAGACTTGTTAAAAAAATATTTTCAAATGTTTCAAAATAAAAAAAATTCAAAATTTTATTCCAACTTGTCAATTGTTGAAGAATTTGAAATTCATTTTTTTGACGTAGAACTACGTCTTACGCAACACTATAGGGGTGCAAATTGAAATTCGCGAGTGGAGCTCGCCTCACGCGAAAACATTCCAATTGAAGGACATCTTTTCCGAAGAATATTTCGGATCGGTTGTGTGTTGGTATGTTGGTAATCCACCATGGGTGCACGGATTCACCGCAATTTCTGCCGCAATTTGTGCTCATATGCATTCTTTAGATTATAAAGTTCTACAAATCTCTAATGCAGCGCGCCACCATACTCGGACCCCATGGCTTCGTATGAACTGTTATGGAGTAAATATATTGGGTGTGTTGATGTACGTATATTTTGGAAGAACGAATCAATCAGGTGGGCTAGTTTACTTACAGGTATTCCGGCATCTGTGAATAAAGCATGGATCTTCTTAAATCTGGAAGCACTGTTTATTATACCATAGTGCTCCTGGTTGTCGGATCTGGAATGTTTTGACAGTATTTTGTTTTGGAATGTTTTCTCAATCAGTGTTGAAAATTTCATCACGATTCGTTTTGTTTAAAAAAAGTTACAAGTGATGGAAGCCACGAAACGAAAATTAATTTTGGACATCCACGTCAAAAACCCGATGTGGTCGGGTTCAAAATTCGCGAAATCGTTAAAAATGGTCAAAGCAAAATTTTGTCGAAAAGGACATCAACCCACCCAACTGCCCTCAAAGCAGAAGATGAAGAAGAATGGTGGGACAACTCGGGATGCAACAGAGATGAAGAGATGGTGGAACAAAATGGCCGCTGAGGTCAGCGAACAGGGTGTCCAAACTATGACGAATGGTATTCGACGAAAAGTTTGAAATTTCATCAAAACCACATCGAAATATTTTTTTTAATTTTTTTCTTTAAAGTGCAATTAAAGACCTTCATTTTGTGTATAAAACATTTTTATTTCATTTACAGAGCTCCGGGTCTATCATTTGGATGCGTCCAGATTTAACGTGATCCATGAAACTGATTGTAAATTCCTATTACATAATCAGTTATAGCATGAAACACATCTTACCAGTCAGCTGCTTATGGGATGCGCATCCAAAAGTTTTCTTGCCGATACCAGGAATCGAACCCAGTACTCCTAGCATTCCAATACCAGACTCGCGATAGCCTATCCGCTAGACCACATCGGCGCTATTTCAGATCAGTTGTGTGTTGGTACACCAACAACAAAAAGCACAAATACGAGTTTGTGCTTGGAGAGTTATAAACTCTACGGCCGAGAACATAATTAAGGTATTCATTCTCTTATACCGTATTTTTCTTCATCTGGTGGCTAACCAGTTGTGCACTAACTGCTGTCATCATAAATGAACGCTTTGACAGCACTTAGTGCACAACTAGTGGGCCACCAGGCTAAAGACATATACGGCATCAATGTCACGCTGAGCACACTGAGCGTGTCAAACTTATGACGGTATCTCGAGACTTTGAATGTTATATAATATGAATATTGAAAAAAAAAACGGCTCTATAATATTGAAAAAAACGGCTGAAGGCGGCTGCCAAAAAGCAAACGGGATGTGTTGCTCGTGCTATATTTTTGGCATATGAAAGCAACACTTCAACAAATTTCGCTAGTTGTGCGTCAACTTTTTATCGGAGTAGACGTACGCGTATGTTATGCCAATTAAAATCGGGCAGGGCTTCGATTTATTTTTGTCTTGTATCTTCATTAGCTGGTGAAAATGTTATTCGAAAATTGAATATTTTCGAATAATTTTTCATACAAAAATGATCCACGGTAATTATCTGTGAAAGAATATTTTTGACAACACAATTTGCCTGATGTGTGACTGGCTGATTTGGAAACAAATTTTCAATACTTTTTACTTAACATTCCTCACGACAAGCTAATTTATTACTTGAAAAACAGCGATAAGTCTTTTGTAATTCTTCGTTAAACTGACTGTTGAAGAACCCCATAAACTTTTTTTTATTTGATTTCATACACCGTTTTTTTTTTTCACCCGGAGGCAAACTAGGGCAAACTGCTATTATCGTGCTCATTTTTTGCTCAAGACGTAACCTAGTTCCGCTCGAAAAACGGACGGAGTCACCCTGAGAAAAAAGTCAGTTTTGCGAGAAGTTCACCAATACTCTCAACGTTGTTATCAAAACAAACATTAAACAGCTGTTTGTGGCTGGAAGCAAAACACTTGAAATAATGAACTGGAAAATGATTATTGCCGTGATTTTGAACATCTCAGTCAAGAAAAATCGTACTATCTGCTGTCCAGTGCAATCCGGACACGAAAAAGGGCAATCCGGATGTGAAGAACCGACTGAAGAAATCCAGAAGGAAGAAAAAAAAGACAGCTGCATGTAAACATTGCGCTCGTTCTCACGCACACCTTCGTGTGGAATAACTCGTAAACCAAAAGTCGTTTTTTCATTCGGACTGATCCAGAGCCAAATCCGGAATAAAACCAAAAACGCCAATAGTATCTGTCTCACGACAAGCAGATCGTGGCCTAGAGGATAGCATCCTTGTCTTCTAAGCCAACGTTCATGAGATCGAATCCCGGTCGTGACATAGCCTGTCACACATAGTAAGATGAAGGTTGGCGGTTTTAGCACTAATGAAATGCTAGCCGGGTATACCTTGGAAGTGTACGCCATAATGATGCAGGACATGCATGTGGATGAATCTTTTCAAGGGAACTTAGATTGCACTTGGAGATCTTACCTTGCTCGTAGTGCTACCGGTAAACAACTGCAATTTCAACCAATAGTGCAAGGGTGTCAAGTAGCATAGCAATGTAAAAATAATAACGCGGAGTAATAGCACAATAGATTAACTTAATGGTCGCAGTGGACTCTCTCCCCAACAGGAAAAAAATCCGTCTCACGACATAACTTGATGAATAACATTTCTCTAATTGACTCGGTTCGTGGCAATCGTTCTCCAATTCCTGGAGCAACTCACGTTCGCCAGATCAAGCTCCACTTGGTCAAACTACCTCGTTCGTTGCTCCTCTGCTTGTTTCGTTCCTACCGGATTCGTAGCTAACACTCGTCGTTCGAATACTCCAAGTGTACGCAGGTCCTTCTCGAGCAATATCCATGTCTCGTGCTCGTAGAGAGCAACTGGTCTAATGGTCATGTACAGGTTACACCTCGTGTGAGGTCTAAGTCTTCTCGACCGCAGTTGCTTGTGGAGTCCATATTAGGCACAACTTCCGCTGATCATTCGCCGCTGAATCTCACAACTGGTGTCATTGTCTGCAGTCAGCAGTAAGCCGAAATAGAAAAATAGAGGTCTTCGACTTTCTCCAGCTTGTCACCGTCGATCGTGACCCTGGTATTTTCACTGGACAAGCGCATTCGGTCGGTCTCGGATCTTTAGGATATACTCGTCTTAGACGTATTAGTCATTAACTCAATCCTTCCTGCTTCGCGTTTTAGTTTGCGGTAGATCTCTTCCACCGCCGCAGATGATATGTCGACTATATCTAGGTCGTCGGCAAAGCAGATAAGTTGACTGAATCTGTTGAAAATCGTACCCCGCATTTCGCCCACTGTTAGTCGAATAACACCTTCTAGCACCACGATGAACGTCATGCTGGAATGGAGAATAACGTCTTTGTAGGGAATCATCTGAGTCGTTTCTCTATCTCCTACGCGAGTCCAGAAAAGCTGCTCTCGACCTACACACAAAGTTAAAAATGGGACAAACCTCTTATATTGATGAAAAAATATCTTACCGCTAGTCGTCAGAGGAGGGGTCATACCACTAGTCGTCAAAAGGAAAGGATTGTGTGTTCATCCCAGAGTCTTGACCAGATCTTGAGCCGCAAGAGGAGAGGTCGGAACTTAAGTCAACAGAAGCGAGGTATGCGACTCAATCTCAAGTCGTTACGAGAAAGGTCAGGCCTCGAATTGTGTAGAGGAGAGTTATGTGTACGTATGTTCCTAGATACTTTACTGGGCAGTGATGGTTTGAATCATTTGACTTATTTTTGAATCATTTGGTTATAACTTCTTTTGAAAACATTTTTCCATGAAATGATGTTCTAAACTTTAGTAGATACAGATCTAAGCTACAACTTTCTTGTATGTCATAAATATGTATCTTCAATGTGGTATGAATTGTAGGATTTAATCCAACACGCTAATCCAAATGATTGTGATTACGATCATTGCTCAAAAATTTAAACTTTTCGATTTCTCATTCATAAGGCATAAGAGATACAGGTTTGTGTTGGTCACAAAAGTTGCAGCTAAGATCTAGTTCTACTAAAGTTTAGAACATCATTTCTGGGAAAAATGTTTTCAAAAGAAGTTATAAGCAAATGATTCAAAATTAAGTCAAATGATTCAAACCATCACTGTTACTGGGATGGGCCGGATCTCGATTCGATAGAGAAAAAATTAGGCATAGAGTGGTCAAAAGGAAAGCTTGTGTGTGAACTTTCAGTCAATTAGAAAAGAGTTCAGGCTACAAGTGATTATGAGGAGAGATATTGTTGAAAGTGGTATCGTCTATGAGACGGGGAGCGCACTAGCTCGAGTATTTTTCCCATTGAAGGATAGATCAACGACATTCCGAGGTGAAACCAAGTTCAGAGGCCCCAGGTGGAGTTTAGAGAGTAGAATGTTTATGTAGAATCCTCAAGTTTGAGTTCAATTATTTTATTAAGGAAATAATGCCGAACTGATATTTGTTCAAATTATTGTTTTACTGTAAAATTTATTAACAACTTACTTACAATTTTTTTATCTCGTTATTTGCTTTCAAGTTTCACACTATCTCACAGCCACTTCGCGCTTTCAGACCATCGCCCACCACTGGAAGCTTGGTGAAAGGGATATGGAGCCACTGATTGATTATGGGTAATTGTTTATTGTATGTTTACGCTACACTTGGGAGCCGTTGTTCGAAGTAGGTAGTCCATCCTCCTAACGGATCGTCAATGAACGCTCTACTCTTCCCGGGACGGACTGGACTTTCACGTTCACATTCTACCTATACACATTTTCGTTTCCTACATGCTTTCCAAAGTTGATTTTTCTGGCAGCTTAAGCGGCTTTCCTCCCGAATATAGAACACGCTCAGAAAAGACGAACATTTGAAGCTTCCGTCCAAAATTTGGTGGGTTAATTTTTGTTATTGACTTTTGAGAGAGTGGACTTAGTTTTTGGAGGTTCTACTTCATTTAATAGTATGAAAACTAAGTCAAAAGGCGTGTTCAACCAGCGGGGAAAACAATCCTACTGAGCTGAGTGTATTAAAACCCGTTTAAGTTATTGATTCTGAAGATATTTTTTTCACGTTCTTAATGTTCTACTCCCGCAATTACCTTGTTTTTTGACCGCTCCACAGCGCGTGTGTGTAATTAATTGAGAAGCATGTTCGACACAATTTAATTGAAACTGTGTCGCTTCCGATCGGAATTTAATGGCGAATTAATTTGCTCTCGTTCGCCGTTGCATTGCTGGCAGATGCATTTGCCGATGCTGGCTGAGTTATGGCCCCGTTGATTGCTCGGTGTTTGTGCACGGTGCGTGTGGGTTTAAATTACCGCTGAATTTTGTCAATGTATCAAGTGCATATTGTCAGTCCATGGTTCAATAGAGTGCATTATTTGCCAATAAATAACGGGTACGATCTGGGAGGCAAAAATTCTACCTTTGATCGCTATTCGCAACACAACAAGACCGTGCGAATCCCCATCTCTTCTCATTGAGAACATTCAATGATTAAAATTTTAGTTTTCGGAATGGCAAAAATATACCGTCAAACTAGACATTATGCAACAGCAGGGTTAGATGCAGCATTTGTTTACCACAACACTTACTCAATTTTATTTTAATATAATGTAATAAAGTGGTTATTTAATGATAACTTAATGATGATGTCATAGTTTCTCACATCGTGAGATAGTTTTTCAAAGTTTTTGATTCTCATAGAAATTTTTATTTTTGGTTTGGAAACCAGTTGTTGGGACACGTGTGAGGTTCGTGTAGGGGAAAGGTTTCCTAAATGGGCCTATCGGGTTAAATGACCCTACGGCTGTTTGATGAAATGGCTGACTAGACAGCTTATCTGACCAATGCATTTTGAGGGTGATACGCTTAGAACATAAGGCAAGAAAAAATTTTATGAATTTACAAACTCAAATTAATTTAAAAAATCGTACAAGGTTTTGAAACATTTTGATGTAATATTTCGACTTTTAAAAATTATACGTAAAGAAGCTTAAAACAAAAACTAGGATGGTTTTTGTTTCTTACTCAAATAAACTTAAGAAATTAAACATATTTCAGCTTTTGTGGAAGTTCAGTAATGATTATATAGTGGAATAATAAAGTGTTTTTGTATGCCCCCATCATGTTTGTAAAATGCCTCCATCCTCAAATAACAGGTTAAATAGAATAAATAAATGATTTTTATCAGTGATCCTTCAAATCTAAGCTCTGAATAATATCTTAAGAGAGAATTGACGATCTAAAAACAGATTTGATAAGGTTTTTCTCATGGATGAACTGTCTCCATAGTATGGCAACCCTAACTTTTGTTTTATTACATAAAATTATAATATACAAAGATTTTTATGAAACTTCAGCTTTGTCGTGCGGAAATTATTACTTTCTAGCAGTTTCAATGACATTATACGGAAATATTGCCCAAAAAAACAGAAATTTTGTCAAAACATAAATAGGCGCATTTAGCCCGCACGGTTTGAGGTTCGGCATTTTAGACAACACTTATAATAAAATCATTTTCTTGGAAACAGAAGAAAATTTTAACATAAAAATTACTCCGATGTATAGAAAACAGATGCCTGCACACGTGTTTATAGTTTATGTAGTTTATGTATTCGATGTGGTATTTGATTAAATCAGTGTTTTGCTTAATAGGCGCATATAGCCCGCTCCTCCCCTATGCGTAGAAAATTTAAAAAAATCGAGTATCAGATAGATGTACAAATTTTTGCATTTTTCGAGGACGCAGAAAACTTTATCCAGTATGACGGATTGGTTTGGTGATATCACCTACAAACTTTATATTGGTTTTATTATACTTTATCAACGCTGTAAGTGTTAACATATTTTTCGGACTGTCAACAAAGTGTTTCAAAAAAATGTTTGTATAATTCAGTCTGGGCTTAAATGCAAAACAAAAATTTTCCTTTTTAATCTCGTTTCCATATGCTGGAATATGAAAGTTCGGCCTCTGTTGACATTAAAATTCCATCCATCCAAATATTTATTTTTATAATTTCAACTAGTAGAATTTGTCTAGTATTTTTAACCCCTTAATGTATACCTCACCCTTATGAAAATGTCATAAATTTACTCAGAAACTCTGAACGTGATTTTAGTACTTATCATTTCCACGCATTTTTTTCCTAGCTGTCCAGATCGACATAATAATACTGGGTGATAAGTTCCCGAACGTTTTTTAAAAATATTTCAATTACCTAAAACTTTTTTATACACAATCAAATTGAATCAACCAAACAATAGCAATATTCTTTGAGATTTTGACTATCAGGTTAAACCAGGGGTGAGCAACCCGCGGCCCGCGGGCCGCATGTGGCCCGCGAGACCCTTTTGTGCGGCCCGCGAAGCTTTTTTCAAGTGTTTATGCCTTAACTCTTTTCTACAATGGATAGTTAGAAAATTTTCAGATTGTTTACTTTTTACTGGCATTTTAAGCGTTCTTTGTGTTCTATACAAGGCTTAAATGCAATATTCTTTATTGGCATAACGTAATATTGGAGTGTTTTATTTTAATCAGTATCCTTTTTTCCTTATTGTCTAACTCCTACCACTTTGAGACCAAAATCCATTAAAGTGAGTCGGAAGAACAGCCAAAAAAGGGAACCTACACATGATCAAAGGAATTTTGAAGCCGGTTTGGTGAATTTTCTTGTTTTTGTGAATTCTTTATTTGAAACGGCTCATACCTTTAGGCTTTAAGGAGCTAAACCGGTTTGGTGAAGTCATAACAAAACATAAAGTTAAATGATAAAAAATATGCTCAGCAGATAATTTTTTTTTAAAATTATTCTATCCAATTCTGAAAAGCTTGTTCTGTTAGCACTTAAATACTGGCTAAAAAGTTCAACCAAAAACTTGTGATATAATTTTGATTTCTGAATATTGACGAAAATTACGTAAATTGAATAATAAAGCCTGGGTGAACGATTTTTAGATAGTTTATCAAAATGAATCAGCCGGCATCACCCACAAAAATAACTTTGACGATTATCTGTGATGCTTTTTTCATAAAGTTGATAGAAAATTTATCACAAACATCGATAAATTGAGTTATTTCACTTATAATTCGCTGTCCACATTACCAGAGTTAAAATATAACTTTAGAAATCCTATCGCAATGATATCTAAATAAGATTAAAAATGAAAAAATGTGGATAAAAATTCTAAAATTAAGAATGTACTTTTGAAGATAGTTGTTTAAAAATATGTGAAGTTGAACATTTTTCTGTGATTTCGACAACCTTGCTCAACATATGAATGCAATGATGCAATACAGGACTTCGATTAAAAAAGGGTTTTTTCACGTGTGTAGGAAAAAATCTAGGCTATGAGGACAAGTTTTAATTGTGGAAAAAACATAGAAAGTCAAATAGCGATTCAACGTCCAGCGATAAGAAGACTGTGATTTATTTAAAAATATATTTATCACACTCTTAGTTATCACTGTGATAATCTCCAGAAGATTTTGGAAGTGATGATGAATAGTATCTTCGGTTTAAACAAGAATGTTGTAAGAACGGATGTCACTGAACGGGCCTAACGTGCCGACAGCATTGAACGCACTCGTATAGATGACAGTTCTCAAATTGAGACGGTGAAAGAGGGAGAAAAGAAAGCTGCAAATTAAGCGGGAAGGCTAGAAGCAATAACGTACACGCTAAGAAAATTGTACATATTGTTTATGTAAAAAATACATACTTTGAAGTTCGACAACTTTTACGTAGAAGTGAGTTTCACATACTTTGTCAGTTTATTCTATTCTACAAAACCCTCTCTGTAGAAAAAAACTGAAATTTCAGTAAATTTGTAGTTGACGGCGTTTTGCTTCTCACTAGCACCACCAAGAGTCAGTCTATGATTTGCATCCTACTTGCGCGCACGTAACAACTTTTGCGAAACTGCCCGGTGTGTCTTTGCGGAAGCCTCAAAAGTTGTTCGCTTCTCTCGGTAAGTTTAGAAACATTTTCATCTGCTGTATGTTTTTTTTTTTATAATTCTTCTCCATAATTTTAGGATAGTGGTTGGTTTCCTCTGGATCCAGAAGCGACATGAAACCGGACGATTCCACAATCTGATTTCAATATAGTCCCGGCCGCAGTCAAGGAAATCAAAAGGAAAGCTTATGGGTATGCACTTTTAATTATTTTTTTTCTAACAATTTTGCTAACTATTTTTTGCTTCTACAGGATTTCCAGCTCAAGCAACTGTCCCGAAGTGGCCAATCAGCGTGTCTTCCAGCTTATCCATCATACTTGGCCAATTCAACCGGCAGCGAAAAACTTCTCAATGAACCAACGGAGACAGTTTGCCAAAACAAACAGTGGCCCGGAAATGATGGAGGTGATGTCCAATCGAAAAAAAATCATTACAAGGTCCATAGATTTAATTTTATAACTGATGGACAATAAATAAGCATACTCAAAAAGAATTTGAATCAATTTCAAAAAAATATCCTAGCTTCTAAATTTCTACTTTAAATTCTGAAACTTTCCTTTTTTATGTGATTTTAACATATTTTTCAGTTCACAGAGCTCTACTTTCTTTTGCGTATTTTCTACATAATGGTACGTAAAGCCTTTGCTACATAATTTTTCGTACCATCATTTTTACATACTGGTGGCTTCCTGCACTTACGGGTCGTTTTGACTTCTTTTTACTTACTTTTGTGTAGGATTTTCTAAGGGTGTAGACAAAAGTAAACAAACAAGAATCATTCTTAAAAGTTGAATTCTAGTGGTGTTCGAATCATAGCTTGATTCTACTTAAGGCTCTATTAGAAAAGATCTACTTCAAATTTACGTGCTTAGGTGAGATTTGAGTGTGAGAAGCAATTTAGTTTGAAATTTAACTTAAAGTTACTTAATCTTGGCAAATAATTTAACCTAATTAGTGCCGGTGAAGTTGCTTATGCAAGCTAAGTACTAAGTTCTCCGGAAGTGAGCAACTGTACAGTTTGGAGTAGGCATCCTCGAGCAGGTGAGAAAGTAGTTGAGAACCTTTAGAATTTATTGTGAAATTGCACAATTAATTAAAGATAAAGCGTCATAGTGAGTGCAAAGGCTGGAATCTAGACAGGAGGAAAGAAAGAGAAAGGTCACTAAACGTAAGCTGAATGAGATATCCTAATATGTTCAAATTACTATCATTAGAATTGTTATCGTAGGATTTTAAAACGTACCACAAACTTCGAACGGATTAAAGGAGCGTTTACGAATTCGGAACCAAATCTTTCTCTGTTACCAGCGATCCGCGAGTAACGATATCCAATAACGAATGTTCGCCATTTCGTACTATTAAAAAATTGAGAGAATTTAAAAATGATTAAGATTTAGCAGGGTACTTTTTCAATATCGGGTACCTATTTATAAAGCCTGAATTACTGTTTTTGAACACGTGAATTCGTTTTATGTTTCCTTTTTCAGATTTGTTTTTGACAAATTTTGTAATTATGAAAAATGATGTGAAGCTCTGATAATTGTCACAAAAAAAATTTTAAGTGCGGCCCGCCGACAAGATTTCAAATTTAAATTGGCCCGTTGGTGCAAAAGGTTGTTCACCCCTGGGTTAAACCAAAAAACATGAATAGCTCAAAATACTTTCTGTAGACTTTCATACATTTTTTTGTAAGTGGAACATGCCTTCGAAGCTACTCGCTACTACAACTCTTCACAATGTTCTTTTCACTACTTACTTACTTACTTAATGATCCCGCGCCGATCCACCGGTGCATAGAGCCGTGGTAAAAGACCTCCACTGTTGACGATCCGGAGCCAGCGTCTTCACCTGGTCCCAGTCAAGATTCTCGTCGACAGTTCGGATTTCAGCGGCTAGGCTTCGCCGCCACGAGTTTCTGGGCCTGCCTCTCCTTCGATGACCTTCTGGATTCCAGTCAAGCGCCTCTCTGCAAATCTCGTTTTCATCTTTTCGCAGCGTGTGCCCAATCCATCTCCACTTACGTTCCCGAATCTCGATTTCTAGCGCCCTTTGATGACACCGGCGATGTAGTTCCTCATTCGAGATCCAGTTGCCAGGCCACCAAGCGCGGATGATGTTCCGCAGGCAGCGGTTTACAAATACTTGCAGTTTTCGCGTCGTCACCGCATATGTGCACCAAGTTTCGCACCCGTACAGCAATACGGATTTGACGTTTGAGTTGAAGATTCGGATTTTTGTTCGTAGAGAGATCTGGCGTGACCGCCAGATGTTTCGGAGACTCGCAAACGCAAATCGGGCCTTTCTGATCCGGGTTTCGATGTCTTTCCTGGTACCACCATCAGGCGTTATCTGGCTACCAAGATACTGGAAGCACTCCACTTTCTCAACTTGTTGCCCAGCTACCATGAAACTGGAGGGATCTCCTGTGTTGATCTCCATCGACTTGGTCTTTCCGACATTGACTTTGAGACCTGCTGCCTTGGAACTTTCGGTGAGGTCGTCGAGTTTGCTCTGCATGTCCGGTTGTGTTTGGGCGAGCAAAACAATATCGTCAGCCAGGTCAAGGTCGTTCAGTTGCTCCATTGTTAAAGGATTCCACGGCAATCCTCGGTTCGGTGCACAGTCGATCGATCCAGTCAGAATCTCATCCATTACGATGAGGAAAAGTAGCGGTGATAAGATACATCCTTGTCTCACTCCAGCAGTTACCGGGATTGGTTCGGACAAGACACCATCGTGCAAGACCTTGCACGAAAATGCCTCGTATTGTGCTTCGATGAGATGGACTAGTTTCTCTGGGACCCCTCGTCGCCTTAGAGCCGCCCAGATGTTTTCATGATTAAGTCGGTCGAATGCTTTTTCGAAATCAACGAACACCAGCAGAAGAGAGTCCTGGAATTCGTTGATTTGTTCCAGTATGATTCGTAGCGTTGTGATGTGGTCCACACATGATCGTCCGGATCGGAATCCAGCTTGTTGCCGTCGGAGTGTAGCGTCGATTTTCTCCTGGATCCTGTTCAGGATCACTTTGCAGAGTACTTTGAGGGTTGTACAGATCAACGTTATGCCTCGCCAGTTACCGCACTCTGTCAGGTCTCCTTTCTTCACCACCACCTTTCTTTTCACCAACGTCAAGATTTTCACACTACCACCAATTGGTCAAGGAGGGTCAGCAGAAACATTCTACAGCCAAAAATAATTCCTCAAGAATTTTCCGGCATTTTCCGTGAAAAAGATCAAACTTGTGTCCCTTAGAGTGTCCTACCCGGGATTTCCCGGTCGGGAATTCCCGGGAATTAGAAAAATTCGGGAATTCCCGAATCCCGGGAAACGTTAAAAAAATCCCGGGAATTCCCGAAGCCAGTAAAATGTTCTAAATTACTACAAAATTTACACGATCTAAATTGGAAAAATGAATCATATTGAGCAAGGTAAATGATAGTTCTAGCACTGACCATACTGATTGGACACTCGATTTCGTTGGTTGGACAATTTTTCCAACAATACGCAATATCGATTCCAAAATGAGCATCGATCGATTTGAGAAATGCTATCCCAATTAGAAAGTGCCATCCAACTTAAAAAAAAAGGCAATTTCTACGATAAAATTGGGCTAAACAGGTTAATTTTTTCGTCGGTTTTGCAAACCTACAAACTATGACAAAAAAAAAATAGCCTGAAAATTAGTGAACTTGTATATGAGAGAAGTGACATCTGAAACACAAAATTCCAATCGAGCAAAAGAACTGTCAAAATCGATTCCAATCGATCCGAGCATTTTGTCGCAGAGCTTTTACCTTTCTTATTGAAAACTCAACCAAGGAAGGTATTGCGATTGTTGTTATAATCAAACAGATAATTTTTAAGCTGGTCATATGAATTTATGATTAGGAGCAATTTTTTTTTAATGCTTTGGTGAATCATGTTTCTAGTTAGAAAGCTAACTGATTATTAACGTTATTCAAGTCATTCATACCGTTTATCGCGATCCTTCGGGCATCGAGTTAAATGTTGTTTTGTTGGCTTGAAGGAGCGTTCACTTTAGAGCTTGAACATTTAGCCAGAAAACAGTGCTGGGAATTATTTTGTCCAAGATTTCGGCGATGTTGCCACATATTTCATTTTAAGAGGGATCAGATGTCGCTTCTCTTATATGAAGGTTCACTGCTGAAAATGGTTTAATTTGTGTTCGAAGTGTCATGTTAGTGTGATCAGTGACCTTTATGGCTTAGTCTTAAATTTTTTTTCTTAAATCTGATTAACACAAGGAATTTCATAAAAACATGTTTTTCCTATCGAAAACTTAGTGTAATAGTGAAAAACGCCAAAGAATCTATAAAACCAATGATGAAACACTACGGAAAGAACCTGAATGTTCTATTTGGCAACACTCATCATTTAGAACCTCCGTTTCGGATACTGTTTACAGTAGCAAATTATCAGCAAAAAAATGACATATTGTTAAACAAATGGATAGTTATCTGAAAATTTACGATGTTCGATGAAAAACAGTCTAGTTGACTAACTTCTACGGATTATAAGAAATCTTTCTCAATTATTTAAAATTTTTGCAGCTAGAATCAAACCGGTTTTTCGGTTAAAGTACTTTGTTTTTGGGTCTTTGGTTTGCTTATTGAATTTGTTCAGGATTGCCCCTGACGGCTTCAGTGATTGCATCAGAATTTTCTCAATAACAATTAACCATATCTACTCAATCATTCACAACATTACAAAGTGGACTGAATCTCTTACTTTACTATTCTAATAAATCTAAGTGGACTTCTGACACAATACACTAACTGGCCAATCAGGCCTCGGACTCTGCCCATTCTGGAGCTCTAACACAGGCCACTCTGGCCGCTTACTTGTGATCCTTACTCTAGGATGGCTGGTCGGGAAAAGAGGTCGAACCAATGACCTACTTTGGCTCGACCCTGCCTAGAATCATCTTCGGTGCCGATGATACCCGATGTATTTTGGCGCGCATTGTTGGCCGTTAATGCTACCAGCATGACAATGTATCTGCTGGGCCTTTTTCTTACTTGGGGTGGTTCAGAGCGACCTGCTCGTTCTAGAACAGAATTTTTGACGCATTAAAAAAGATTGAAATATTTTGCAATACTACATAGGTACTACTTTAAATTTTATAATACCATATTGATAAGAATTCATACGCAGTAGAGGATGAAGATCTCCATGTTGAAATCGTCATTTTCAATTCTCCCTGGATCCCGGGAATTCCCGGGAAAAGGATCATCAGATTTCCCGATTCCCGGGAACGCTAAAATGGCCGGGAAATGGACACTCTAGTGTCCCTGTTGTTATTTGATTGTAGCTTCAATAACAATACTGCTAACAACTCAGAAATGGATCCTTCGTTACGCACTGAAGCTGTGCACAACTCAGCACTTTGGCCCAGATGGATTCACAGCTTCAGTAGGCTTGGAGTTTGATTAATTCAGCCAAATCCACCATTTTCATAGTAAATGGCTGTTATTTTGCTTTTAAAGTTTTAGGTTCAAGAATACCATCCTGCCAAATTCACAGGTCTATACCAAAAGAAAGATCCCATGTAATCCATCTTGAAGGAAAAACTCTCAGCTCAACGATGTGGTACTAGAGATGATCAAAAAAGGTCTAGAACAACATTTACGAAAAAGTGCAATCGAGGATCGCCTGAGGCATTCTCAACTTACTGAAGGAATACTTTGAGGTCCTGGGAAAGAATTTTGATCCAATCTTAATTTTCTTCTCGTTTGACATTGCATAGATTGTCGCTTGTTTTTCAGGTTTTTTATTTGATTTATTACCAAGCAGGGTAACGATTTAGGAGCATTTTTATAAAGTAAATAAGGGAACTCTATTGTAACCCTGTTGAATTCGTCGAATTTGAATATTCGGCATTTTTTCGAGTTATTCACTATATATTCAGCGTCCTAAATATCAAGTTAGTAATAGGTTTGGAATCCAAACTTGAACCTTAAAATCGGAGCACTCACAGCTGGAAATTATTATTGAGACATTCAGACTTAGTAGGGGTTAGCAAAAATCAATGTTTTCCAAAATTTTTTACATAATGCCGCAAAAAATACAGATTATACAAATATTTAATTTTAAATTTAATTAATGAAGATTATCCCGTGATTTTTGTTGAGTGTCGTTTAGTGAAACATTTCAAGATTTAACAAATTATAGATGGATAGAAGAAGATAAAAATTAGAAGAAGAAGAAGAGAAGTGAAATTTAATTTTAAATAGGATAAAAAAGGTCTGAAAATGCAGTTCTACAAAATCGTAATGAAGCTCATAATATCGGAATGGGAAAAAAGTTTGAAGCATTTTTTAATTTGTTGTGTTCCTTTCTTGTAATGCGAAAACATGCATTTATAAAGTTGTTAATCTGCTCTATAAAACTATGCTGATTAAATTATAAAATATAAATTTTTACTAGATAAGAGGCTAAGAATTTGAAAATTCTGGAGGCAAAAATTACCGTTTTCGTCAGCTGCTGATTAGGTAGTTTTGAATTGCAACTTTTCTCGAATTTCAAAACCCTGTGGTCTAGAAAGTTTCTCTTTTGGCCAAAATGAATGCCAGAGTTTTAGCAGATTTTCAAAATGAGATTTAGGTTCCCGGGTTTTGATTTTAAATTTTGTTTGAAAAAACTCGAAAATTGTTCGGAAAGGCCACTTTTTTGGTATTTCTCAAATGTTAGCAGCAGTAGGAGTTGTATTAATTATGACATGAAAAGAAACCAGCAACACTGAAAGATTTTTGTCCAATTTTTAGAAATATTATTTACTTTAACAAGAAAGCTAAATGGAAGTATCAAACTGGCCATGTCATAGCCAAGGAATCGAGCGCGTGGTCAAGATAGTGTCGGAGGCTTCAGGCAAGGTTACTCGTTTGAAAAATAAAAACATGAATTTGTTCGAGTCTAAAAAGCTGCATGATTGGAAAAGGCCAAATTTTATTCAAAACGTGACTTGAATAAGTAAAAAAGACAGCTGTGTAGGGATCAGGATAGAGTAAGCAATGTAAAATGAATTGAGCCCATAGTCGATGTAAGTTGAAACGGTTAGCATATGCCCTAATAGAAATAAACGTGAGTGTTACGCGTCGTTACCTCTTGACAAATGAGATAAAGAGAGCGTAGCTTAAGCGTGTTTGTGATTCCTTTTGATACTGAGAATAAGTTCGTATGTATGTATGATGAAAGCGAATGGAAGAGCTACACTGTTGAATGCGTTGAGATTGTGTAGGTCATCTGATTATATGCGAGCTTCGTGTCATGCGTGATGATGAGCAAAAAACGACAGTTAAGAAAACAGATTTGAAGAGAGCAGTCGACGCGTTTCATAGCTCCGAAAAATAAGGAAGTGGGCCTGAAAACATGGCGTCTGAAAACGAGTATTCCGGCCACTACATTGGCGCACCGTACGCTCCTGAGATGTAAGTTTCCAATGTAATAGTGCAGTATTAGTGACAAGATATGAGTTTTCAATTGAGAATGCTGAAATGGTAAAAAAACTTAAAAAAACGGATTTTTGGGAAAAGCTTTTTTTAAATTAAGTGAAAGATGGCGGCATCCAAACAAGGACTAACCCATTTGGATTGTTATCTTGCAATTGATGGTGGTTTTAATAGGTTTTTTAATTTTCAAACGAAAAATACATTTTTTGGAAACGATTTTCGAAACCGAGAAATTCTCAAAGGAAAATGATGGTTGCTAAACAGAGATAAAAAAAAAAAACTGAGCTTGTATCAAATAATGCAGAAACGAAGATTTTAAAACGAGATTTAATATCCAATGTTATACTTAACGAGAAATGATAAACATTTTTATTGATATTTCCAAGCATGAACAAGTAGAGAATGAAAAATTAGTTTGCATTAAAATGAAAAACGAGAATTTCAAACGATTTTTGAAACCGAGAAATTACCAAAAAGCGTTGATAGTGCCAAACAGGTATGAACAAATTTAAAAAGTTTACATAAGAAATTGAAAATTTAACGAGAATTCAAGCGAAACTTTATAATCGATTGTGATTTAGACATTTGCAGTATGAAATTTCAAAACGAAAAATAAATTTTTGAACGATTTTTAAAACCGGATAATTATCAATGGAAAATGGAGGTCACCAGACGGAAATTATTAATTTTATAGTTAATTAAAGTTGATGATGAGAATTAAAACGGAAGTTTTTAATTTGATTAACATGATTTTTTGTGAAAAAACCTTAAAAGGTTGAAAAAAAAATTATGGAACAAAAACGATTTTTAAAACCGAGAAGTTTTAAAGAAAGATGACTAAACAGAGATACCAAGTTTGGATTTTGGATATTTAGGTTGAAAACCTAACAAGAATTTACACGAAACTTGTTTCATTGTGCACAAAAATAAAGGAAAGAATATTGATATTTGTATTTCGAAAAATGAAACTTTCAAAACAGTATCAAATCAAATGTGGAAAATTTTATGTTTTTCCTGAACAATGAACACTTTAAAACATTTTTATTATTGGTGATTATTACTTTTCAGGAAAATTGGAATTTTTATGAAGCAAATGAATATCTATAATTTTTCTGAAAAGTTCCATTCAAGAATAGTTTAGGTAGAATGTTTACAACTGAATCATTGAAATTAAAATTTGAAGTTGAAACATGAGGAAGCTTCTTAATTGGTAAAAGAAGGATTTTTTTTTTATCTTTTGTAATTTAAAAATAAGGAAAACATGTCGTTAAATTAAAAAATGTGAAAAAGGGAAATTGTTTGCAGGATAATTTAAAAAATGGAATACTGAAATCTGAAACCGGATTTTTCTAGGAAGCTTTAAACGGGAAAATGCTAAACGGTTACCTTTGAATCGAAAATACGCAATTTAAATTTGAAATTGTAGGAGAGAAAAACGAAGAAAATTAGAAAACTCGAGTATCGGTAACTTGGTATACCGAAATTGTTAATTGAAGATCCTTAAATGAAAAACATTTCCAAAAACAAAATTAAATTATAAAAAAACGTGATATGTGAAATCGAAATTGTTTTGAGAAATTTGAAACGTAATAACTGGAATTGAGTAATGGAAAAATATATAAATTGAATTTACAAAATTGCATACCGAATTGTAATTTGAAATTAGAAGATGAAAACGGTTTCTAACAATATCTTAAATTAGAAAGCTTTAAATGTGAAATTGATTTTTTTTACTATATGTCTGGAATGTAGAATTTCAAAACAGGAATTCAAAAATTTTATCAATTAACATAATGATGAATTCACATGAATGGAATTACTGAGTTTTAAATTTAGAATTTGCAAATGAAAAATTTTGTTCAAACTTCCTATATTTAAAAAAATGGTAGAACTTGAAATGTGCAATAAGAATTTTTAATAGAAAATTTGAAAAGAAGAATGGCAATGAATATGTTTGAATCGAAATCGCGAAATTTGAATTTGGGAATCGTGAAGGGAAAACTTAGTAATAACAAATTTGAAACTTTGAAATGCAAACTAAGAATTCAGAAACTGGAAAATTGGAAATAAAACAAGAAAATCATTGATATTTAAATCTGACGAAACTTAAAAACCAAATTAACGAAAGAGATTAAATAATTATTGTTAAATGTTTTTAGAGAACGTTCAAAAATTTTTAGTGATCCATGTTTAGACAAATTAAAAAAAAAAACGAAATAAGGTGTCTTATAAAAATTATTTGTTCTGAAAACTTCTCACAAAGCAAAATTTAAATGTAAAGTTTGAAATGATTTTTGTATTCTCCGATTTTAAATTTGAAGTTGGAAAACTTGTTTACTTGTTAATCGGTGAAAGATTATTAAAAACATTTAAATATTATGTTTTATTAACATCTTCATATTAAAAATGTATACTTGAAATTTTAAAAAAGAATGTATAAAACTTTATTATCGAAGGTAAAATTTTAAGTTGGAACATGAGGAAGCTTCTTAATCGGTAAAAACAAGTTTTGTTAAATATCTTAAGTAGAATGTGAAAGTTAGATACAAAATTTCAAGTTTTAAATCATGAAACGAAAAACAGTTTGAAAAGAAATGAAAGATCCAATCGTCTCAGCGTGACAGTTATGCGTCCATTTGTCCCAGTGTGACAAATTGACTTTAAATTTTTCTTGAAAAGAAATAAAGTACTCAAAAATGGGGAAAACTTGGTACGATAAAACGGATTTTTTTAATTAAACTCTATTGCAAAACGAATATCTCTTAAAAAAAAATAAATACTTAATTCAAAGTCAAACTTTTTCAGAACAAATAAAAAAATTGAAAAGGTTCCCAAAATTCATTATTAGAAATTTTAATTCAAAAATTAAAAAAAAATTGTGAAATTAAAAAAAACTGGAATTGAAATTTGAAACAGTCAACAACGAAACACGTGAACAGTATTTTTATGAATGATTGGAGTAAGATAAAATTAGTAAAAAAAGAAAAAAAAGAAACTGTTTTTAAAATTGAGAATATTAAAATGGAAGATTAGATGGAAAACGATTTTATGCTAACTTCAAATTGAATTAAATCATATAAAACTTGAAAAAAGTAAAACTTTTTTTCGTAAATCACTAATCAGAATTTGTTTTGAAAATTTGAAACACGGACTGCATGCGGAGATTTAGAAATATAAATTAAGATGTCAGAAAACATGTTCTTCGTTTACCGTTTATTCCATACATGGAATCAGATATAAGATTCAAAATAAGTTTCAACCAAACAAAATTTTAAATAAAAAAAATCGTTGCATCACAAACATAACATAAAAAAAATGGAAATTTACATAACGGATGTTAATATTTGAATTTGGAAATTAAGATAATTTTAGAATACTTAAATGAGTTTTTATAAATTATGTCAAATGGAATGTGGAAGTTGGAAATACATAATTGTCAATTGAAAAGCGTGAAATGGAAAATATTAAAAAGAAAAAAACCAACAAGAATCGACAAATTTGTTATCAACAACTTGGAACAAGAAAAAACTAAACAAAAAACTTGGAATTTGAAATTTTTTTTTCAAATCAAAAGTGAAATTATTAAAAAAAAAAAAGAAAATGCAGAATTTTCACGAATAGCAATATAAAGTTGTAATGAAAATTTAAAAAAATGGACGATTTTTAAGTAAAGCACTTTTTTAATTGAAAATTTGAAAAGAGGTATTGCAAAACGAATATCATTCAATCAAAAACACGAAAATGCTATATTTTCATGAATAGACATACAAAATTGTAAATAAAAAAAAAGTTCATTGGATGTTTTTTTTTGAAAGATTCAAAAATTAAAAAAACTTAGATAAGATAGATGAATTAAGAAACACATGAATGTTATATTTTTGATAAGTTTTAACCAAAGAAAATGGTTAGTTTAAAACAATCATAACATGGAAAACTTTTTCTAACAAAATAAAAGAAAATGCAATTTACAAACTGCATGATAATATTTGAATTTGGAAATTTTGAAAACTTGTGAAAACATAAATTAGTATAACTAAAACTGGAATGTTAACTGGAATGTGGATTTTGGAAACACAATGTTGTAAACGCGTAAAAAGAAAAGTATTTAAATTAAAAACATGCAAGAATTAAAAATTTATTGCCTATTTCAAATTTTTCTATTAGTAATTTTGAACGGGAAAATACAAAGCGAAAATTTGGAAATTGAATATTTTTTCCTTAAACTTTGAAAAGTAAATGCAGAATTTTCATTTATAGAAATACAAGAAAAAAATTAATTGGACGATTTTTTCAAACAAAATAAAATTGGAGGAGCTTCAAATGATAAAAGGGACTTTTTTTTATTGGAAATTGTACTTGAAGAAGATTCTTAACAAATTGAAAATTTTCAAAAATTTGAAAGCTCTGTTGCTGAAATGTGAGAATTAAGAGAGAAAAATGGAAAATATCATGATTTGATTAAAAACAAAACTATCTATTTTATAGCTCTGCGGACGAAAGGTGAAAGAAAAGAAAATGTATATAATGATTTGATGAAGGATTTCTAAGAAGTATAAATTAAAAGCTGCCAAGAACTTTATGAGTTTTAGGATACAAAAATATCTGCTGATAGGAGAAAACGGAAAGAAGGATCAAAGAATTTTTAAGAGAAAATTAAAATACACCAGAATTTTAAACTGACGGCGAAAGATGATTAAAAAAAAGAAAACACTGCCGAAAAAATGAAGAAAAAAAAATGAAATAATTTGAAGTAAATTTCTCGAATAACGAAAATTGAAAAGTCTATCAATGAAAGGTAGTCTATGAAAGAGAAGGATAAATGAATAAATAAAAGAAATTTTATGGTAAAGCAAACATCTTAAAGCTGACGGAATGTGATGAAAAAATAGACAATATAATGATTCGAAGCAGGTTTTCTTAACAAATTCAGGACCGCGAAGAAATCTAAGCAGGAAACATTAAAATTGACAGTTAATCTCATAATTTTGTAGAATAAAGTTTTTTTTGTAGAAAAAAGTTGTATTATTATATTCTTACATTCAAACAATGCATCTTAGTGTAGCACACAAGCGGCCAGTAAAAAAAACGAGATATCTCGCAATTGGTCCGCAATATGTTAATTGGAAATTTCAAAACTGTTACTGTAAAATTAGAGAAAAAACAGAAAGAGAACAGAATGATTTTTGAAGATATATAAAAAAAAACATTTCAGAGCTCAACCTGTGAAAGATAAGGGGAAAGAGATAAAAGGAAAGGGATCGTTTTGTTTAAAAAAAAATCTTAATTAAAAATTAGAAATAAGAAAAAAGAAGAATATAGAATTCAGAAATAGTTGGAAAACTGCAAAGTTGGAATGTAAAAAATTATGGAAAACAGAATGATTGTAGAAACTTTAAGGGGAGTTGGGCAAAAACTGCAGTATGAATTAATGAACATGATAGTTTTATAAAATTTAAAATAATTTTTTTATAAAAATGGAAAATAGAAAATTTGTAGATAAATCTTGGAACAAAAAGAGTCAAATTAAAAAAATTATGATCATTTTTTGAATCTCCTTATCAGAGAAATATGGAGAGAGCATAAAAAAATAATTCACTAACAATTTTATGTAAATTGATATGTATAGTTTAACAAAATTTTCAAGAAAACCAATTAAAAATCACAGTACCTCCAGATTTTAGGGGGCAAAACTTGCTGACAACGTTTGTTGTAATCCAAAAAAAAGAAATTACCGAATTGTCAACTCCATTATCAACAAAAACACAACAGGCTGACAATTTGGACGATGAGCTACAAAAGAGGAATCTGGAAAGAAAATAGAGATTAGGAAACCTGATAGATCGAACGACGTGTTCCTATAAGGATATAAGGACAGTTCTACACGAACACCACCTTAACAGGAGGCCTCAGCCTTAACCCCAAACCATGGGAGAACATAATAATTTTTTTTAGAAGGTCGCACGATAAACGCAATTTTCCGGTTCTAATATCGACAAATGGAAAATGTGGAAAAGCGATACACAGATGATCGTGTTTCGATTTTTTTACGATGTTCAGGGGTTTGGTGGTTTGGTAAGTGTATTGATATTTGAAAAAATAATTATATTTTTTTAATTGCATTGTTATTGCAAAACCTTTTCATGAGTACTGATAATTTGCAACTTCCGGTAGCTTTCTATTCGAATGTGAAATTAGACGCATCATTATCCGAACAAAAAAACAACTTTATGTATCGCACACTTTAACGGTGTAACGAAATATGTGGATATATTTAAAATAGTCAGAACATGAATGCGATTACTTTCAAAGTCAACATAGACGGAGCTTTCGATAATTAATAATTCATAACAGTGAATGATTTTGAATTCGTATAGAAGCTAGAAACAAGATTTTTGTCTAATAGGTCAGATGTTTAAAATTCAGATGATGAGGCATGCTCAGTTTGGTGAAACTTGTAAACTTATCCAATGCAAAACTCTCTTAAAGAGATTAAAAAAAGTTTTAAGAATGGTCATTCAAATGAAACAAAATTTGGTACCTGCTCACTTATTGTAGGTGCTTTAATCAAATCAATTTGACATTTGAGTGCTTTTTTTCTGTTTTCCACCCCTGGGTACGTATATACCTAATACCGAGTTTTCCAATAATTTACAAACTGAATATAAAATACTTTCGCTTAAAAAAACTATATTAATTTAATAAACATTTTTTATTCGAATCAATGTTTTACTCTGAGCCGAAAATCGGCAAATGCATTAAATTAGGTTTTAGAAGAACATTTATTTACAATTTTTAAAAACATTTTAAAAGATACCAAATGAATAAGTTTAAAAAAAAAGAAATATGATTGGTTTTCGTACAAAATCTTTAATTTCAAGAGTGGGCAAGGAGGCGGATGTAGGGATCAGGATAGAGTAAGCAATGTAAAATGAATTGAGCCCATAGTCGATGTAAGTTGAAACGGTTAGCATATGCCCTAATAGAAATAAACGTGAGTGTTACGCGTCGTTACCTCTTGACAAATGAGATAAAGAGAGCGTAGCTTAAGCGTGTTTGTGATTCCTTTTGATACTGAGAATAAGTTCGTATGTATGTATGATGAAAGCGAATGGAAGAGCTACACTGTTGAATGCGTTGAGATTGTGTAGGTCATCTGATTATATGCGAGCTTCGTGTCATGCGTGATGATGAGCAAAAAACGACAGTTAAGAAAACAGATTTGAAGAGAGCAGTCGACGCGTTTCATAGCTCCGAAAAATAAGGAAGTGGGCCTGAAAACATGGCGTCTGAAAACGAGTATTCCGGCCACTACAAGCTGCTCCCAATTTTAGTTAACTATTTGCAAAACCATTGCATCTTAAATTCTGCTTACCCTTTTTTTTATCACAAATGATAAAAAATCGAATCATTTCATCAAAACATTTCCATGCTCTAAAATCAATAACTTTCCTGTTGAAATAATATTTCTGAAAATTGGATGAAAATCTGTCAGTGTTGTTAGATTCTTTTCATGAAAAAAGAATGCGCTGTTTGAGACGTCATAACTTTGTATATTCTCGCTACACTTACCGATTTGCCGTTTCGGGAATGGTTGTATCCAGGAAATTTTCCAGTAAGCTCTGTATATTGCAATTTCAATTGCATTGAGTGAAAACAAAATATCTAAGTAAAACCAACAAAGTGACCTTCTTGGAAAAAAGTTTTGGCATTTTTATACAAAATTTAACATCAAAACTCGAGTATCTAAATCTTATTTTAAAAATCTGAAAAAATTTGGTTATTCATTTCGACCAAAACGGAAACTTTTTAGATTACAGGGTTTTTGAAATTCCAGAAAAGTTGCAATTCGACACACCCTACTGCTAATTTTCGCATTTCATCCAGGTCAAATAGCAGCCCGGGACATTTTGTTCTAGAGGACAGATGACCACCATCTATGAAGATGCTCTGACAATATTAGTACTTTATTTCAGAAGTATAAAAAAGTAGAAGAACTTGATTATAATTACAGCAATGATTAATACTAAGCATAAATGTTAAGCAGTCTCATTACAAATTTCAACTCAATATTTCCATAAATCCGCATTAAATTAAAAATTTCAAATAAAACTAGAATTTAAAGCAACGGGCATGAAAACCAGTGCACAAAAAAAGAATGTTTATTAAAATTATTTCCACATAACCCCAGATTTAAAAAGGAATGACATGCAAATTCTAAAATTATTATCGGTTCAGGTTAGAAACGAACTATGATAAAAAATGTATTGAAAAATGATAAAAATTGTTTATTTTTAATCATTTTAATTTACACTTCCTATCTTCATTTTCAATAAATATCTTCATAATATCTTACCTTTATCCGATCTTTGTGATTTCCATACTGTATTGTATGTATTTGATAACCTGCATTCATCAACTACCATTCAAAACCTTCGTTTCACAACAGGAACGAGAACACATAACACTAGATACTTAAATCTTCTTCAACGCTGTCGATCCTTAACTTCCTTAGGACAGAAAAGGATTTCGTTTATTGGACCAACAAAATATAATGCCTTGCCCAATGAATTAAAAGAAATCAATTCTCGATCCATTTTTAAAGTCAAATTGCTTCAAATGTTCAAAGATAAATTAAGTCCGTAAAACAAGTCGAACAAAGTAAGCCTTGAGTATTTTTGTAGTATTGTAGCGTTAATTTTTGTTAGTTTTTAGTCATAACTTATTCTATTAATTTTAGTATTACTTTTTACATAAACTTTAAATTTTTTTTATCTTAAACATGAATCTCTTGAAAGGAAATCTTTTTCTATTGAGATTCATAGTGTAAATTAGTTTAATGTATCGCCGCATTTCCCGCATTAGATTATAAACTTTGAGTTCTCAGCATGAGTAATGTTTTGCCCGCGTCGCGTATTAGTTATTTTGTTTGTTATTTTTTGCTGCCAGACGTGCTTAGAACAGTAGCGTCCATTACCAGGGGGCTCAATAGAGCTTTTTGTTATGAGGGAATGTGGTGGGCCGCTACAAAAACAAAAAAAAAATTGTGCTGCCTATGTTTTAATGATTGATATAGAATATTTTGGCGTGCTGTACTCGAATTTTTGTCAAACTTTGTCTATCACCTTTAGTTTTGGTGATTTGAAGTTTAGAAGTTTAAAAAAGAATCAGATTTGAGGGAAATCAATCATTGATAACCGATGAACTAACAAACCCACACGAAAAAACCTGTTTCTGAATTTGTTAAATAAGTATACAACATTAAATCAAGGTAGAATATTTTGCCTTGATATTCTGAGTTCAGAGATACAATGACCTTTAAAAGTGGAATCTCAAAGGTTTTGGAAATTTGGAAAGATATTATTAGTAGAAGTATTTATTACATTACTAATGAAAGTAAAAAAATGGGTTTATTTGATATAACTGTTATGTACGGTACGAATGCTATAAAATATTCAATGAGAAAGAATACCAAAAGAGATTGGTCTCGAAGCATGTGAACAATAATAAAGGTTGGTCGGGCTCATTCTAGTCTGGACCAGTATCCGAACAACTAGTGTTCTTTTATTAACATCCAACGTACATAAGTATATCCGAACTTAGTATGAAGTTATATAACAATTTGGTTTAAAACATTGCAGCAGAATATAAAAATAACATTTTGTTGAAGCCCTCAAAACGATATATTTCTACTTTAATAAACATTTTAAAATGAATTTGCTTTTAAACATTTTTAGTAATAAGAAAAAAATTTCGTATGGTTTTGAATGAGGAAATACTTAAGAGTCTTCTATAATTTTTTTAGGAGAAGTCAAAATTACTTACGATCTTGAGGAAAGTTAATAAGCTTGATTTCAAAGTTAAACATAGTATAAATTTGATCAGAAATGTGCAGAAGTTTCTTATGATTTCTACCAATTCTCATAAATGTTTCAAAAGCTAAGCTAATAGAAAAAAAACTAGATGCAAGTTTTTTTCAGTGTTCCCAAATGAATTTAAATAAGCCCTTAAATTCTTTGCACTTCGAAAAAAGTGATATTTGGTGCCCTTGTGAAATTTATCAAAACCCTACTGAATCTGGAGTTGAGCAAGTTGAGGAAAAAAAGAAACACGGAATAAATTTCTTGAAGAATATTTCATATCAGCATACAATTTGTTATGTAAAAATGAAATGAATACTTGGGTTTAGATTTTTTTTGCGAATTCTGTTGGTTATCGTGAGTAGTGAACAGCATGTGATTATTAAATTTTGAAGCTAAAATCAATACTGATGTTATGAAACCGCTTGGTAAATCTTTGTACCTGAAAATAATCACATTTTGTAGGTGATGGAAAGAATTAGAGAAACATGAGCTATCAAAGAACAAAAGAACATAAGCCTTAAATATCATGAATTTTTCGAAAAAGATACAACGCCTCACCGGCAGGACTTGAACCTGCAATCTCCGCTTTCGTTCTTTGATAGCTCATGTTTCTCTTGTTTTTCCCATCACCTACGAAAATTGATTTAAAATGGTTTCTTTTAAATAAAGATTTTGTACAGTCACAGTTCTCAAACAATCTATTCTGAAGAGGGGGTTTCTGAGTGATAAAATTTTGGTTTTTATGCAGAAGGTTGATTGAATTGCAAATCAAAATTTATTTTTAACTAGCTGACCCGGCAAACTTCGTTAAGCCTTTTTTTTTTTTTTTTTTTTTTTTTAAGTTTATAGACGCATTTAACCTAACAAAGTAGGTCTTTCGCGTCTTTACTTTATTATTTAATACAAACAAAACAAATACAAACGCCTTAAACTATCTTAGCCGACTACAAATATTTACAAAAATTTAAACATATCGATGTCTTTTAAGAACTGGATTAATTTGTCTTCTTGTTGTTTTTCGTTCTTCAGGATGATGTCGACGGAATTACCAAGTTTGAAAAATTGTCTCTTTTGAAATAGCATGGTACACTCTAAGAGGATATGGTTAACAGTTAGATGGGTTATACAATAAGAACAGATAGGAGGGACAGAATAGGGAGATAGAAGATATTCATGAGTTAGACGACAGTGGCCGATTCTAAGTCTTGACAAAACCTTTTGCTCATAATAATCTTTTCGGTCAATCCATTTCCAAACATTATTTTTAATTTTGTGAAGTTTTTGTGCAGGATTAGTAGAACTCCATTCTTCTTGCCAAGCATGCCATATTTTCGTTTTAATAAGTAGTTTTCCATCCGAACCTGTAATTTCTTTTTTGAAGATTCTTTTCGATCTACCCTCGTTAGCAAGGCAGTCGGCTTTCTCGTTTCCAAGGATACCAGTATGCCCTGGAATCCACACGAGGCTTATCATTCTATGTTCTAGGTTAAACTCGACGGATTGCACCCATGAATTTCGTGATTTTCCAGACTCAATTGCTCTTAAACAGCTTGCACTATCAGAAAAAATGACACACTTTTTGTTTTTAGGAGAATTTTTAATGGCCATAAGAATTGCCATAGTTTCAGCAGCAAAAACAGAACAAGTATCTTGTAACCTTTCACTTTTAGTGATTTTTTCGGAGAAAATACCAAAACCTGTTGTACCATTTGCCTTCGAACCATCAGTGAATATTTTCACACAGTCTAGGTAAACATTTCTAACTAATTCATTGTAAACTGTTAAGACTTTATTAGAATTATCTCCTGCACGAACTTGATGGGCAATGGACCAGTCAACTAAAGGTTTTTTATAGTCCCATCTATGAGGTCCCCATCTGATCAAAGGTGAAATTTTAGGAAAACTGCATGATGTTATTGCTTCAAAAGATGTGGTAACTCTTTTAATAAGGACAAGATCTTCTGATGTTCGTCCCATTTCGAGCATTCTGATAGCAATTCTAGCTTCAGTTAATGCTACTAAATAACCGAAAGGAAGTTGGCCAGCTTCACATAGCATAGATTTGGTAGGACTTGTGCAAAAAGCTCCTGATGCTAATCGCATAGCTTTATTATACACTGGCTCTAATATAGGTAGTACATGTTCTCTTTTCCTACCAGCTACACCTATGCCATACAATAAACGGGGAACAACAATACTTTTAACGATTTTTATTAGCGTTTCTCTGGAGCCTCTTACTTTAGAACCAATCATTTTAAGAACATTTATCATATTAGAAGCAGACTCCCGTCTTTCTTTGGCATGCTTCATAAAATTCATTTTTTTATCAAAAGTCACACCCAGGATTTTGAGTGTTTTAACTGTTGGAATGGTAAGATCACCTACAGTGATCTCTGGAACATGTCCGCGATGACGACGATTCTGACACATATGCAATAGTTGGCATTTTTCTATCGCAACACGAAAACCGACAGATGTAAGCCAGTGTATTGCCTTTTCAGCGGCATGCTGAATTTTGGTTCTAAGTGGTCTTCTCTGTTTTCCATAAGCTACCAGCAGAATATCATCAGCATAAGTGATGATTTGGACATTTGTAGGGATAATTTCAAAAATAGGATTCATTCCAATAAGGAATAATGTTACCGAAAGTACTGATCCCTGAGGAATGCCTTGGGCTGCGGTTCGCAAAGATGAGTAATTAGAACCGATACGTACTTTAAAAGTTCGGTTAATTAAAAAGTTCTTTAAGAACACTAATATTCTCCCAGAAAAATTCATTTTTATGAGCGTGGAGATAACTGCTTCTCTATTAAGAGTATCATATGCTTTGGATATATCCATAGATACCATCTCGAGGTGATGATTTTCTCTTATCGGCTTATCAAAAAATTCTTCAAATTCAGCGAAATAATCATCAGTACCAAGTCCTGCTCTAAATGCATACTGTCGAGGATCAAGTAGTTTTCTATCTTCCAATTCATTCACCAAACGTCTGTTAATAATTCTTTCTAAAACTTTGCCTAAACAACTTATCAATGAAATTGGACGATAATCATCTGGACTTCCACTTTTCTTATTTTTTTTGTGAATTGGAACAATAATAGATTCTTTCCAATTGTTTGGTATTTTGCCAGACTCCCATACCGCGTTGTAAGTCTTAAGTAAGCATAGTCTTCCAGACAAAGGCAGGTTTTTCAAAAGAGGATAACCAATATCATCGCTCCCGGTGCTTTTACTAGAACATTTATTGAGAGCCCAGTCTAATTCATCAAGGGTAAGGTCCTGGTTATATTCTAACTCAGTGTCGGAGGTAAGAGGCATGATAGGCATCGCAGGATGAACATCAGAGGAGCTACTAATTTTTTCGAAATGATCTGCTAAAGTTTCAGCTACCTTAATAGGATCGGTTGTAAGAGTGTTTCCAATTTTTATGAAATGTTGGGGTTTTCTAAATCGACCTTGAAGTGCAGCAATTCTATTCCAAATAGTAGAAGGATCTGTACTAGGGTTCAATTCCTCGACAAAATTAGTCCAGCTTCGATATTTAGCTTCTTTTACTATTTTTCTTGTTTTGTTACGATTTTCCCGTAATACAGTAAGGGCTTTTTGAAAATCAGGATTATTTGGGCTAAGCCGACGCAGTGACCTGAGGGCTTTACGTCGGGATTTAACAGCAGCTGCTACTTCAGCATTCCACCACGGAACATATTTTTTGCTTAATCGACCACTGGATTTAGGAATACTAGAGAAAGCGGCCTTATGAATTAGATTCAAAAACATTTCAGGAGAGTACCTTTCGTTTACATTAAGAGAAGTATCCAGAAAATTTTGATATTTAACCCAGTCAGCTTTATCAAATAACCATTTAGGTACACATTGAGAGGGAGGACAGTTATTAATGGGAAACAATAGTAAAGGAAAGTGATCACTACCACACAAGTCGTTTTCTACACACCATTTAGTACTACCTGGAGTAGCGGAAGTCAACGTTAGATCAACAGCAGATTCACTACCGTTGGCTAGGCTAAAAAAAGTCATGGAATCATCGTTTAAGATATTCAGGTTAAATTCATCAATAATACTTATCATAATTTTCCCACGTGGATCGGTGGAAAATCCGCCCCAAAGCTCAGAATGAGCATTCATGTCACCCATCAAAGTAAATGGCTTCGGCAGTTGCTTTATTAACACTTGCAAGTCAGTTTTTAGACAATCATTAACACGAGATGGCGGAATGTAAATTGACACAAAAGTATGATCTCTGGGGAAACTTATTGTCAGAGCAATAGCTTGCAAGGATGTGTTAAGAGGAACATATACATAGGGGAAATCTCGTTTAGCAGCTATTGCTACTCCACCCCATCCTGTTAATTGCGTGGGAGGTTTACAAAACAAATCATAATTTGGATCAAAAGTACGACAACTCGGTTGACACAATGTTTCTTGAAGACAGATTACATTAGGGTTAAATCGTTTTACTAGGAGTTGAAGCTCTGATTGGCGAGCTCTATAACCTCTAAGGTTCCACTGTAGAGCTATTGCGTTAGTTGATTCTTGAGATATGTTATGATTGTTAATTATACATGTAGGGGAGATATTAGGACTGATATCCATAAGAAGAGAAGAGAAGAAAAAAAAATGGGAACCTTTAACCTCAGTAGAGAAAATCAGAACAAATATCGAGAGACCATGCTACTCCATCATTTGATTAAGAGAATCGGTGAGATTGAGACAATTTTTTTCTTCTTTTTGGTACACTTGTTTCTTCAAGGGCGGTGAACTGCAGCCGTTACGCTTGTTTTGCTCGGGTAGAGGACTTTTCTGGCGTTTATTACCTTTGTTATCTTCGGTGTAAGCAATGTTGATAGCACGTTCGTTCGATGGCAATACCTGGGGCTCGGTGTTTGGATCTTGGAAGATGGTTGGATTGGCAGCAAGTTGACAAGGCTCTCGATCTTTTTTCAAGGTTGCGACTTCGTTGATCAGCTTTTCGAGCAGAGCTCTCAGCTTGAAGATTTCCTGTTCTTTCTCCGCAAGCTTTTCGGTGAGTTCCAAAACGGCTGGGGTTCTCTGGAGATTCAAACGTGACTGGACAGAACTCATTTCCTGGCTACTTGAGAGTTGGTATCTTTTTCTAGCTTCCTCGTACGAGACGTCATTATCAATCTTGATTTTGACTATTGCCATCTCTTCTGATTTCCGGATGCATAGTCTTGACCTAGAGCTATGGGCGCCATTGCAATTCGTACAATGGGGCTCAGCTCGACAAGGCACATCTGTAATTTCATGCTCCTTGGAGCACTCCGGGCATATTGGAGAATTTTTGCAGAATTTTGTCCCATGACCAAATTGATGACACTGACCGCATTGAAAGGGACTTGGGTAATAGGGGCGGGTTTTGATTCTCAAAAAACCGAAAGTGATAGTTTCTGGAACCGTGGTGCCTTGCAGGGTGAGCAACATCGTGGAAGTTGGGAGAAGTTTAGATTTATTTTTCGGATCCTTTTTTAAAAAGCGTTTAACTTCAATCACTCGTTGAGATTTTAAATCTTGCAACAACTCTTCGTCACTAATTTGGAGACCATACTGGCAACTAATTATGCATTTACGGATATTAAGCGTGTCGTGATAACATATCGTAATGGCAGATCCATCTATCAACTGTTTAAGTTCCAGCAGTTTTTCGATTTGACGAGTTTGGCGCACTTTTAGAACATACCGGGTGCCTTTCGCTTCAGGACGAGCATCTTCGATCTGTCCAACTGCTAGCTCGATCGACTTTTTGATAATGAATGGATTATCAGGTAGAACACAACTCTCACCAGAAGCTTTCATTACTAGTACGGACAGTTCTCCATTGATCGGATCCATCCATGCTGGTAATTTACGACCAGCGAAACTACTGTCAACGGTTTTTACGGCGTTGGCAGAATTATTCCAAGAACGTCTCAAACTAGATTCGGGCTCAGAGGTGGAAGAACCTTCCCCTGCCCTGTGAGATTGGCCAGCGGCCATCTCACGGTCGTGACCAGCCGAAGCCAGAGTAGCCTTTTCCCTTTCTAACAGCTTAACAGCGAAGGCTTAAGGTACCACTGTTAAGTATGATTTCACAAAAGATTTATCAGTCACTCACTAGGTCACTAGTCACTCAAATTGGGTATAACCACGTTTTATTAATCACGTGGTAATAAAAGTCTTATTTGCACTTTAGCAGTTTTTAACTAAATTGTCCGGTCATGTGAAACACCAATTGTAAAAAAAATGAATCTTTAACTTCCCAGCCGTAACAATAAGCGCGTTCGCTCGACTATTGGTTAACAAAACCCGATCTCCCGTGTGTACGAATCGAAGGTAGCCCAAAAAACACAACTGTTTTCGTTGAAAGTTGAGAGCGAACTGATTAAGCCTTTGAATTTCGCAAAAATAATGAACATGTAAAAAAGCAGAAAATAGGAAAGTAATTATTTACGCTCATGAAACTGGATTGTTACCTTCAAACGGAGTGAACAGTTTTTTGAATATTTTCGTAATACTTCTGTCATATTATGGTAGTGCCTACCTCCAGGGGCAAAAATTTTCGAAGAAGATTGACTTCCAACAAAACTGGAAAGCGAATATTTTCATTTACAGAGGATCCTTGACACCGATAGTTTCAATTTCTATTAACCAGAAGATAAGTGCCAAAAAATGTTTTGTTGAAATGTGTCGTCATTTTAAGCAGTTTTGATCAACTGTCTTTCCTTTTTCGCCAAAACCAAGTTTGAAATTTTCTTTATCGTATAGGTACCAAATTTGTAGAAATGGCGCAACACTTTTCATGGTATGAAATTTCGCGATTTTTTTTTATGCTGCAAATATATAAATATCAACAAATTTCCATATACCATTCTATTTTTCGTTATCTATCATGCATTTGATATGTTCTCTGTATTAGATAATCTCCTCTTAATTTTAAAATCATCTTTTTTATATCGACTTTAACTTTATCATATTTATCGAGAAATGGTTGCTTAAGCACTGAACAAAGAAAAATATAACATTCAATATATGTGTATGTACATGGAATTTTTATTCACAGCAAATTCAAATCAAACGGTTATGAAATCTTTTTTTACTTTGAGATCTTGAATTCAAAATCAGAAATGAAAATCAAAAAAGTCTTTGCAAATCTAATTCAGTTTTCATTATCTCTGTTTTGGATCTTGAATCATATTTTCGTCGAGACTAAAATTTATATTTTCCAAGCTTCTTGTATTTGAAGATGTTACTGAACCAATTATCTGTTCCTGATTTCTGATACTGAGTGTTGGATCAAATTATGAACTTTATTTTTACAAAGTAAATCCTATTTATATCCTTAATTTTGTTCAGTTTTTTAGCACCTTAGTATGAAAGGAAGAAGTGGATAGTATCTAACATTTCCTTGGTTCTCTGATGAAATTCACATAGAATTACAAAGTTAATATCATTCTATTCTCGAACTAACTCATTACATTCTTGACGTTTACAAAAACCAAGTAAATCAATTTATGGTCGCCTTATTCTAATAATTAAAAATAAGACGTTCTCTTGGTGTTATACCATAAATATTTCATTGTTATCTGTTCAGTTGTTTTGGATATGTCAAAACTTCCACAGTCATACGTAGAATATTATTTTTCTTAAATAATATGATAGTCTTTCATTTAACCGGAAAATAAACACAACAAAATAACGGAGTAAATAAAAGAGATCAGAATTTTTCCCGAGCGTATCCTGGTCAGGCAAATTTATTTGGTCTAAAAACCTAATAATATCTGGGCATTTGATTTCAAAATTGTCAATCCAAAATTCGGGCAATACCAAGCAAATTTGGGCTAAATTCAGAAACTACTCAAAAAAAAAAAAAAAAAATAAAACGAAAAGCAATTCAATAAAATTTTTTCTTCGAAACACATCAGAAATTTTGAATCGTATTTTAAGCATCCAGAAACCGTGCATGATTATTATGTTAAAAGTTGCTCAAAAAAAAAAAACGCAAAATTTAAAAAATAATAACTTAATAAGAGAATTTTTTTATTTGGCAAATGAAATGACTAAATCCGGAAAATTCGGGTTTTTTTTATCAAAATCCGGACAACCGGGCTGGATGACTTAACCGGGCCCTTCAAATTTTGTTTTATCAATTACCGTCAAGTCCGGGTAAAACCGGGCAATCCGGCTAGCTTTGGATAAATCAGCTTTGAAAATGTTAAAGTTGCCGTGATGCTGAAGCAAAAATGACAATTTTCGAAAATAGATATACTCCATGCCGGTTTATTGCGTTCTTTTTTTTCACCCCATGCGGAAGGTGAACAATTACATCCAAGTATCCATTTTACTGGTGCCACGTGAAAAGTACACTTGGAACGAAAATGGGCGCCAAAACTGCCTATAGAGAGATGGATGAACATCAGTAAGCCTTGAATGCTTTTGGCGCCTTCCTACTCTGGGTTGTTCGAATGAAAATAATTGGAAATTGGGTGCCATGATTTTATTTGATACGAATAAAAACTAAAAATTAATTTTCAAATTCCACAAACACATTTTCGAAATTATCTCTCCGTTGTGTTATTCTTCGCGTGAAGACGAACACAACAAAAAAAATCTCATGCAAATCGGATGATCCAGTGAAGAGTTTTGCGTGTTCGTACATTTCTGTATAGGCTGTCTCTCTCCCTGTTATATATATAGATAAGGTTCGATTAATGAACGTAATCTAGTGCCGTTAATTGAACCGTCTTGAGCCTAATTAAGGTTGTCAGATTGCCCGGTTTTATCCGGGCTGGGTTTGTATTTAATCCAAATTTAGGTGCCTGGATTTATTAAAAAAAAACCGGACTTTGCCCGGATTTATTCACTTTATTTGGCAAATCAAACAAAAAAAAAAAAGAAAGTGCGTTGCTCATATTTATTCATATTTATGAGTCCAAAACAATTTTTTTTGAGTAAGTTTTACAAAAATAATCATAAAAGGGTTTTTAGAAGCCTTATGAATACAAATTAAAATTTGTAGATAAATTTCGATGAAAAATTCTATTCTTCAATTTTTTACTTGATTTTTGTTGCGCTATTTATGGGTTTTACAAAATTTGTACGAATATTGTCCGGTTTTTTTTTAAATAAAATTGCCAGGATTTACTCGGTCCGATTACGTGCTGAGAAAATTCTGGCAACCTTAGCCTAGTTGGAGTGGCATAGGATTAAATTCTGCCGAACACGCTACCACAAGACCTCTCCTAGATGATGTTCTAACTGAAACTTAAATTCGATGTGGTGATATTATTTCGTAGCATACCTGCATGCGCACCCGCCCAACCAGACAGCCCGCCAGGAAGAAGCACCTAAAAGCACTTTTTGTGACTAAGTCAATCCTGTTTTGAGTACTTTTGTGCCCTTTATGTGATTTAAGTCCCTCAAAACGATCATATAAATCACTTTTGCAACTTTCAAGTTCATCAATAAAAACATGTAGTTCACTCATGGGCATGGGAATTGGGCAAAAGAAGTCACTTAGAACGCACATTTAAATCACTTTTGCAAGTTTCAAGTTCACCAATGAATACATAAAGGGTGTCCTCGATGAAATTGCCACACTATGTAATTGCTCCAAACTTTTAACCGGTGGGTAGAATTTAATGAAAATTTGGGTGGATTTAGTTCATAGTGCATTGTTAACGTCCTGCAAGCTTTGAAGTCCTGTGATTAAAACTCGAACGAGAACAAGAATCTCTCGCATCGTTCCATCGCTAAAACGTTAAGAATCGCGAATTCCACGATGTCGCGACTGATTACGCGGTTCGAGGAACGATTGACCACCGATCGGAAGCCCAGAAGTGAAAGAAAAAGTATTACGTATAACACCAAAAATCGACCGAAACTCGAACGCCTCCGTTCGGGATGTGGCAAAGAAGCTGCACCTAAGCCGAAATTTTGTCCAGAAGGCCAAAACTAAAGGGTGATACGGTAAAATTTGGTCAATATCAACTTGACGTATTTCTTTCAATTTTGCATTTAAAAAACCTGAACACCCCTCATTTTGAAGGTGTGTGTGTGTTTAGAATGTTGCTCCTATTTTGATTTTGGAATTCACTCTTCAGTTGTCAAAATGCCATTAAAATGCTGGCAAAATCGCTAAAAGTTGCCAAATCAACCGTTACAAATGTAATTAAAGTGTTTGGGGAACGTTCGCGACAGCCAAGAAATCTGGATCGAGGAGAAATCGAAAACCAGAAGCCGCTGAGGCGACAAAGAGAGTTGCCGGTAGTTTTAAGCGAAACCCTAATCTCTCTCTCTCTGAGATGCCGCAAATATGCTGGGTGTATCGTCTACAACCGTGCATCGAGCCAAAAAACGAGCCGGACTATCGACTTACAAGATGGTAGTGACTCCAAATCGCGATGATAAACAAAATACGACGGCCAAAGCGCGATCCCGGAGGCTGTACACGACGATGCTGTCGAAGTTTGACTGCGTGGTATTGGACGACGAAACCTACTTCAAAGCCGACTTCAAGCAGCTTCCGGGACAGGAGTTTTATACGGCAAAAGGAAGGGGAAAGGTAGTAGATATTTTCAAGCACACGAAACTGTCAAAGTTCACGAAGAAATATCTGGTTTGGCAAGCCATCTGTACCTGTGGCTTGAAAAACAGCATTTTCATAGCTTCCGGGACTGTCAACCAAGAAATTTTCGTGAAAGAGTGTTTGAATAAACGTCTACTGCCTTCCCTGAAGAAACACGGTTGTTCCGTACTGTTTTGGCCGGATTTGGCATCTTGCCATTACGGTAAAAAGGCCATGGAGTGGTACGCCGCCAACAACGTGCAGGTGGTAAGGCCCGGCAATTCGGATTTGGAAAAGCGGAATCCTCACTGAATATTTTTTCTGAATTTTATACTAATTAAACTTGAAATTTTTTTTTGTTTTTTTTCGGGGATTTTCATCCGATTGGATTATTCATCCCGTTAAACTTGAAAAAAAAAAATTAATTTGATTTTTTAAATGAAAGATTTCACCGATTTACACGCGTTTTCCCTTGACCAAATTATGACGGTATCACCCTTTATGGTTCTAATTTTCTCAGCTTTAATTTAAAAAATCATCGAATACGTTTGAAAACTTTACTCACCTTATACGCTCGTAGTAATCCCCAAAGCAATGGAAGTGCTTAAAGTGCCACCTACCTATACCATTCATTGTTCCATTTATATTACTGATGCATAACGTTTGATGATTTTACGACCGACAGGGAGAGAGTCCTATGAGTGTGTAATCAAATTAAGACATTCCTCCCGGGCTAAAATTCCACCGAGGAAAGGCATTTAACGCCCGAGACAAACGTCCTCGTCAGCTCGCATTTAAAAGGGTTGAAGATTTCTCGTTGATGATTTGCATATGCCAGCCAACCATCTTCTTCGCTTCGGACGGATTGTTTCTTATGCATTCAGCTGCTGCAGCAAGAGAGAAAAAGCATCCGAGCTTTTACCGAAAGAAGGATTGATTAGACTCTTGACAGAAAGGAATCCGTAAAACGTTAAGAGATTTTATGATGCTTGTTGTCGTCTCGTTTTCTGATTCCAATTTTCGCATGAAGCTGTAGTAATTTTATGCTAACGCAGTGAAGGGAATAATTCTCAAAGCAGGAAATGCTTCAGATTGTCATTTATGCATATATTTCGTGAAGGAAACGCATACGGATACAATGAACACAATTCTACTTAACTCCAGTTAAATTTTTGAGCTTTCTGCATAATCAAATATATTTAAAAGATCTGATCAAACATTTCCAAACATTTCTTTTTTCTTCCACCTTCTCTAAGAGAAACTGAATAACTTTCATTTGAATGCATCCTAAAAGAGATGGCTATCGTCAGAAACTTATTGACTCCCCGAGCGAAAGTAAAATTGAAAATAAAACAGCTGCCCTCTTCATGATGTTGGAGTTTATTCCAACAGTTCTGCATCCAAGCGGAAGGATAATGAAACTGAATTTGGTGCTTCAAGACTACAAGAAAGCTTCGGCTAGCGAGATAGTTTCATTTATTTCCGCCTTATCGTCATCTTTTGGAAACGGGTGAGAGGGTCAGCATAGAAAAAAAATACCTACTTACCATGATCTTGAACCAGATTACATTTTCTTTTGTACGGAACGAGTTTTTGTTTATTTTCTAAGACATTCGCTTTAAATAACGTGTTCGATATAAGTTGCTATTTTCAAGGATCACAGTATTCTTTTTAACTTAACCTATCAATTAATATAGTAACTATAAGAGACACACATTCACGACAAACAATCACGTAGGTGACAATCACCTTAAAGTGATTGGAAACTCTAAATAGTTTTCGCTCCTAAAAGTTCTGAAAAATTATTATTCTCCATATTGTCGAAGCTTAAAATTACCTCGACTATATTCCCTGTTTTGCCTGGCTGGACAGAAAAAAAAACCCGAAGAGGTCAGATGTCAAAATGAAACAAAAGGGCATAATATTAAAATTCCGGTCCAGCGCAGAACCGAGCAGAGAAAATTGAACCACATGAAAATGACACCGAGCACCATAACACATTGGCTGGCTTTCGGAAGCGATCCCAGTTCGAGTAGATGAAGCATACCGACTACTTATTGCCAGCTTTGAACAGGACATTTACCAGACTGGAAAAAGTATGATGATGATGATGATGATGATGCCGTCCCTTTTTTTTGTTGTTGCTTTCTTCTTCCGGTTCCGGCCGTATTGAAACACAACAGCAGCAAATGACCGACTATGTCATGCCGCGTTTGTCCATTGGGAACCGGACGCGCTTTGTTGGAGTCAATGCTTTGGGCGGCTGCATATAATTTATGGAATATTATGTTGTGAATATTAAACTTTCGATTTGTGACGTTTTTGAGAGGAGGTATCTTTCGGTTGTCAGAGACGTTTTTCTATGTTCGAGAACATAGAATTTTCAAAAGTTGACGTCAGTTTCTCGAGTAAGAAGCTCAACGATATTATTCTTCAATTAATTCTCAAACATGGTTGTTAAAATGATGAAATAAAAAAGAAAATCTTAATAGGACATGCGAGGAAAATATTATTTTAAATTTTATTTAATCCACTAAACCAAAAAGATTGATTACGAAAAACTTTTGTTCTACAAAAACTTTATATTTGAAGAAAACTATCAGATATTTTTTTTTTTAAATTGCATTACATCAGAGGTTAAAGAACTTTATTTTCAGTTCTTTTTTGGTTGTAGTTTGGTGGTTGATTTTTTTCAACACACTTGATCTATTTTTTTTCTTGTTTCTGAATAAAATTTATTAAAACAGAATCATAGATAAATTTTTATAAAATTATTGCTTGGATTTTTCCAAAAACACATGAAATATATCAACTTACACGAAAAGTGAACTTTGTATACATCTGTCGATTTGGTGTCAATCCTTCAATTTTCAGGTGATTTTCATAAAAAAAAATTGTTCTCAAAAATGTTTTGGAACGAAAAATGATGTTTTATCTTATAGACCGCCGCAAAAAATTACAGTTTGCTTTCATATGTTTCCACGATATCTTTTGGGTCATCAACAATCAGTGTAAAATTGATGATTATTTGGTTGATTCCTGAATTAGCGCAGCGAATGTTTTTTTTTTAATTCAAATAATCTTGAAATGAAGTTTTTCTTAAATTCTTAGTTTTGCCTATTCTTCATTTCTTTTTCATTTTTTGGTAACATGAGAAGAAGCTAAGTCTTTCTTGAAACAAGCTATGATCATTCAAATTATTTTTTTAAATTAATGAAAGTTATTGAAAAATACTAAGTTTTGATTGCTAGAGTTATCACAAATTTCTAAAATTTTTGATTTAAATTTATTGACTATACAAAGTATTCTTTTCAATTTTTTTCATCGGACGGTCAAACAGCATTAAATTGAGCAGTCAAAATTGCAAAGAAGTAAGAATAAAGGAACATTTAAAACCCAAAGATATATTTTAGAACTTCCAGCACATCTCAGGCGATTTTGGTATGAACATTTTTTTTATCCCTTACATGTTTCCTAACAAAAGTAAAGACGTTGTGCTAATTCAGGACTGAATTAATAGCTTCCAAAATTTTTATTGCTATTTTGTAGCAACAAAAACAACAATAAAAAGTTATGGGAGTTGTAAAACTGTAAAAATTTAAAATTTTCAAACAGAGTTCAGCGTTCTTTTTTTCATATGATGCCTAGGCAAAATTTAAAATGAAGAGTAAAAACATTATTTAGGAGCTAATTAATTTTTCTCACTTTTATTTTCTAAATAGTCTTCTTTCACAGTCAATCGTAGGCCAATGATTTCATTTTTGATCATAGACTGCTCATTAGCTTCAGCACAGATTTATTTATGAAGATTTTGACCACTATGTTGCAGTTTTTCGCGAAGTTTTTGATATAATATGCAGACTTTGCAGTTTCCTAGAATACGATTTCGTTAGGGCCTAAAAAGATCCAATCGGTCTCGCTTGAAGTACATTTGGCGGATTCATCTTCTTCGGTACGATATGGACTTAGTTAGATTGTTGTATCGGGCCAAAACAGAACTGAGTGATCATGCTTGAGGATCATAAGGAGCAGAGGACGTTTCAGGCACTCTCGATCGTAAACTGCTGTATTTATTGTGTCAGTGGCTAATAACGGCTCGGAAAGCATTCCAAACTTGCCAAATCTTTGTCTTTTTTTTATTTTTCGGTGAAAATTGATGTCTCCGTCTTTTCATTACTTTGACAATCACGAACTGTGTAGTGTAATACTGATCACCGGGAAGCGTTTTGTAATCAAACTTGCGAGGTTTCGTTATCTATTACAACGCACACCAATTTTCCACACAGTACTTGATCATACAATTTACGAGTTTTTAGTTTGACGAAAGCAGCTTGTTTTTTACTCGGCTTTGGCTTCTTATGCTTCTTACATGTCTTTAACCCCAATGTTACCTTGGCACGAAAGATCGGATGGTGCGGAGAGAGGATCCCACTTTTTTGGCCACATCCCGATCAGAGCCAGTTTTCCTTCTTGCGTAAGCACGCATGTCATTCTGGTCCATAGTTTTGTCCACCGGGCCTGCCCAGAATGTTTTTTATCCACGAAGCTGCGTTCCTCTCCATACTTCCGAATCGTATTTCGGACCACTCCGATGCGTACTCCACCCGTTTTCTCGAAATGAATCCTAAAAATGTTGGGGAAAGTACACTATCGAGCACATGATACATTTGCGCTTATCCAGTTAAAATTTTTAATTTAAGAAAGCAACAACACCCAGCAGAAATCAGCTGTTTAAACGTCATTCACAATGAGCAGGGTTGTATCAAAATCGTAGTTAAACATAATGGGACATCCTATACATACATATACAGAATAGCCCTTGTTTTTAGAAAGTGGGTTCCATAAAAAATTATTAGAAAAAAAACAACTTAAAACTGCACAATAAGTACACGTTAAAGTGGCTCACATTAAAATAAAAGCAAATTAAATGGTGTATTAGCTTTATTTTGCCAATAGCACTAAATTTTATTAATAATCAAAACACTTCCATTCCTGGGCAGCGTTTTTTCCTTTTTCTTCGGATTTCCTGGGCAGCTTGGTTTATGAAATCCTGTGCAAGTTGAAACAATGCATTATTGAAAAATTAACTATTTAAGTGAAAAAACGTTAAAACGCTAATGACACATTCCACCGTGACGTGAAATTGCTTTTCCGGACTTTTCTGCACTGTTATCGTTCTAGAAGTCAACCAATTTACTTGAAAATGAAAACAATTATAGCAACCGGTCGCAAATTGAATTTCCTTCAAAATGAATATAATTTGGTCATTTTAAAATTTAAGTTGTTTTTGTTGTGACTAATTACTTTTGTGACGTGAATTCACGCTAGAATTAACCATTTCGGACTTTAGTACATACATCTTTGATTTCCTGTTCTCTCTGTGGAAATAGAATATCGGTGTCTTCAAATGAGTTGTAAAGAAAACAATTGCCCACAATTTGATGTACGTAGCTTTTCGATTGTACAACAATGAACGAAGTTATGCTTATTTGAAGTTGTGACGTGAATTCACTCAGTTCAAACAGAACAGGGTAGTTGACTGAATTCACGTCACGAATATAAAGTTATACCTGTGGTTATGTTATACTGAACCATTCTTTGGGGCCTTTAAATTTTATGTACACTTTCAAGAACGATATTCTGTTGTTCCGACTTTTACAATCTTAAATTTTTAGTATCTGCACCTAAGTTTTTCCTTATTTTGATTGACACTTGAATAGCAACATATTGAGGGATCATATGTTAAAATTACTACTGTCTTCATTTAAAGATTCACCAAAAAAAAATTTTATTTTTTTTCAATCTTTTTGTCTTTATATTTAAAAATAATGAACTTATTAAAAAAATCAAGTGAATTATGCTCGATTTGTAAAAATCCGACCATCTGGAGGGTCAAAACAGCATTCAGAGCACATTTTTCATATAAAATTTAACAAAAAATCAAATTTTGTGACGTGAATTCACTCATTCGCGCTTTTGTGACTCAGCTAGATTCCATTCGATTTCAATAAATTTTAGTGTTTTAGAATCGTCTTATCATTTTCAAAGAAAATCTCATTTTTTTATTTCGAAAAAAGTCAGAGTTTTCTCGTAAAATTAAAAACTTCCCTTTTTTGTGACGTGAATTCACTCATTTGCGACTGTTTTTGTTCGCTTTTCAATCCAACTACATTGGATATAATCAAATTCTTTTTTCTACATAATGAAGCCGTGTTTTTTGGCTTCTGAACATACTAAAAATATTTCCAAAAAAAATCATCCATATAATAAAATTAATGATTTTGTAAAAGTTGTCAAAAACACCACTTTTTTTTAACAAAAAAACTGATTTTCCAAATCATCTAAAACATGTGTAAAAAACTTTTTTCTCTTTTTTCCGTTGGTTTTGTGTGATTTGAATTATCAAAATTATAGACAATTTTGAGATTTTTTTATACGCGAACGGATAAAAATCACGTTTGAGCGGTACAAGCGCGTGGAATCCCGATCAGAAGAGAAAAACTAAATTATATCAAGATGAGATATTTTGATATTCAATTTTTTCCTATCTGGATGAGTTATAATTTAGTACTCGTAGGATGTTAAAATATCTCAAATTATATCAAAAAATCTATACGATCATAGCTAAATTATATCAGTTTTTGATATGCTCCTATCAAGATTATATCTCGTTCAGATAGCATAGTTTGATATTGGACAGAACAAATTATATCAAAATTATAACTTATCAAGATATGAGTGCTTCGAGAAAATTTTCTAGTGGAAGGTCAATAAACCACATTATTTGGTTAAACCATGCCCCATTTTTGGTTTCCCTAAAATTTGATTCAATTTTATGAATCTGTTGAGCGAAACTCGTTAATGTAAGGTTTGAGCCGTTGACTTCGATGTCCGTGTTTCAGAAAAAGTTGAACGTATATCAAAATAAGATATAATCATTTTATTTTAGCACAATCCGAAAAAAATCTTGATCAATGAATATGAGCTCAACCCCATTCAAGTCCGCCAATCAGAATAAGATATAATTCAGATTGGAGAAACTTAAAATCAAAAATTTAGTGTACTTAATTATAACTGAATCAGATGTAAATATCTTGGTGAGATACGTTTGAGTTAATATTTTGATATGCTCTCCTGATCGGGATGTGTCTAATGGCGTTTTGTTGAACATCATATCCTGACATTTCTTGAGAACGAGCGATCGTCACCAGGTCCAATGAAAGGAAACTTGCATCCTGAGCAATAGCTACCAAAGATGAAAAACAAAAAATTGTTTATTTATAAAGTATAGCAAAATTCTACATCGAATTAAATAATATAATAAAGAACTAAGTTTAAACTTTTGGAAAAATTAAAAAGAAGTTGCTAATACGTGCTAATGAAGAAACTATGCAATTTTTGTGGGGCTTGTTTTTTGTGTTTTTTCATGAAATTTAGCATTTTCCTCATTATATTGTTCTTCGAATTGAAGCTTCCTGCCCAGCTAACATGAAATCGTAATAGAAATGATAATCCAAATCGAATATTAAGACATTTTCAATAACCATCGTAAACAAATTGGTATTGAGTGATTTTCTATCATTCATTTACGACAAGCTTTCCCCAAAAAAAGTTGAATCGGATAGCAGTTTAGTCAATTCGTAAATATGTCTCCAAATAGTTGAGAATACGCTAATTCGACATTTACGATTTGAGTGAACTGATTTACGATAAATAGGCGATCCTTCCTTCTTTCTTCCTTTGACCGGTTCGTGAACAGAAAATCATACATATAGAGCTATAGCGCGAATCATTTCAACTGATGAGTTGGCATCGTGGTAAGATACCGGACAGACAACTCGAAGGCTGGAGTTCAAATCTCGGTCGGGGACATTTTTTTTTTCGTTTTATTCTTTTACTTCAAATCGTATATTTTGCTTTTTGTGGGGAAATCGAATCGTTAAAATCTTTTCATTGTAGATATATCGCCTCCACTTTTATAGCTATATGCTATTTTGTTAAGTTTAATACAATCTTTTCATCTGGTATATTCGTTTGATTAATTCTGTTGTTCCTGCGATGTACCCTCTTAAATATTTGCTGGGTGTTTAGTGTGAAATCTGTTTGGAAAATTCAAACAGTTGTTAAATTATACATTTCATATATTAAAAAATTCAAACTGAATCCATTTTCTGCGTAAATTTAAGATATAACATTGTTGATTAATAATTATTAAGCTAATATTTTCGTTAATAAAACCTTTTTCTATTTTTTTTATCTGAACTATTTAAGGGCATAAAATAACATAAATTTAATAGTTAACAGGGTAATGAACAGCTTTATTATTCATCAGTAGTCATATTTAAGTTGTTTTTTTTTTAACTTGTTCTTTTTTGCAGAAATCGAGCTAAACTTTTTAAAATGCTCAAAGAGCGGAGTAGTTAGCCATCTTGATCTATTGGAGATTCAAGGATTTATTGTCAAGAATTATGTGTTTTTACGCTAAGTTATTTCATTACAATGTTTTGTTCAAATCCAAGATTTATTTAAAATTTTTCTAAAGTATCTGAACATCTTTTAATTTGTTTAACTTTTGGTTTTCTTTGAGCTTGGAAGAAATTTTTAACATTTATTCTCAAAAATATTGAATTGGGTGTTTGAGAGGTAAAGAACATGTGTTTTTCTACACAAAACTAAACGAAAAATTCTTTGGAACCACCCGATGAATTTTTCACTCAAAAAATGGGTTGGATAGAGCATTGTCTAATTTTCAATGAAGAAAATTTTCAAAAAAGTAATTATTTTCCGTTTTGGAGTTCGGTATCAAACTAAGGTGAACAGATCATGATTTTACCGAAGTACATTTTCAATCTTGCACCGTTTTAAAATGAATTTAAATATTATGCTAGAAAATCATCAACAACATTAACGTGAACATTTCATTCGAGTACATCAAATCTCTCTGAGCTGGTTTAAAGAAATTACGGAGTTTGTCCAGCACAAAGCCTGTTCTGCCCAACTGTGCGTTGGTGTCTTGTCTGACCCAGTAGTAGTAGTTATAGTGTAATTAGCCCAAGCCAGGCATGATAACCTAGTTATTATGAGGTATTGCATACACTACATAGGAAACGTACTTAAATTTCGTTTTTCGTCAAATGCGTAACAAATTCCAGTATTTATGGTAAAGCAACTTATATTCGTAATAATACAATTAATTTAAGTATGAAACATATTGAATAAAGAGCTTAGTTTTCTTTTTCCAAAACTCAAGTAAACATTGATGTGAGAAAAAATTATTTATCAAATTTAACATTTTGCTATAAAGAAAATCGAAACGTGTGTGTTAAATGATACATTAGGACTGTAAGATGTATTTTCTGGCGAAATTTTAGAATTTTAAACTAGCAATGAGTTTGGAAATAGTTTCCAATAATGACAATTTTGATAAATGCGCATTATATTCAGAGTTTCAAACCAAAACCTTTTTTCTAAGAAGCTCATTAATCAAGAAAATCGATTTTATGCATTTGGGGACGATAGTTCACTAATTACTAGCTTTATTTTTATAGAAAAACTCAATCTTGCTATGAGGACTCAGTAGGCGTCGGTTGAACGTGCAACGCGTTTTTCCCGGAGCTCCCCAATTCCTGTTCAATAATTGTAATATTAATGTTATGATTTTCGTGTCTATTCAGTGTACTGTTCATATAACGTTGTGTGTTATAGCGATTCATTTCATTTTGAGGTCGGCGGTGTTTGAATGATGTGAAATGTGAGCAAAATTGCTATCAGAGGGTTTACCCCCCGATTCGGGTTTTTTTTTCAATCTTGCTGGTTTTTATTTATGAAAATGAATGGTTCTGGAGTTAACTTTCTTTTGTTGAAATAAAAATGTGTTCAACACATTTTTGGAAAATTTGGAGTGACATTTCGGTTCCTTTATGTTGAAAATTATTAAGAAAACTATGTGTAAAGTTATTCCTACCAAAGTATGGCCCAAGTGCTGCGCAGTGGATGATATCGAAAGTAGCCACCCGAAAAAGCGTGTTAACAAATTGCGGTACGGAAATCTAAGTCAGAAATATTTAAAAGTGAACTTTCTCTAAAGTGGTGTCTGCTTGTATCTTAAACTTATCCGAAGCTTTGAAATCAATTAAGTGAAAATGAATATTGAATTTAACAAAAAGAGCTGAATTGGATAGTACGGTTTATTTCATTTTTACTTTTGCCCGCACGTGTGAGGAGGCCCAAACCAACAAAAACCAGATTGCTGTGATTGGATATTCCCGGACTATGGAGTCTGAGTTACTCGTGCTGCGTTCAATTTGGTGAGCCCGTTCCTTTTTTAAATATTATTTTTAATTTTTATTATTTGTATTATACTTTTATTTTTATTTCGATGACTTCATCACATACAAAGGGTGTTAAGTTTGCAGGGTCAGGATTTTATCTGTTATCCTGAATTATATGTTATTCGATTTGGATGATACACTTTTGTAATCTAAATTGTTCTATAAATTTCTATTTTTTTTATTAAGTTACGTTGTTTTATATGCAATGAATAAATGTTATCGGTTAATAATTGTTTAATGTCCCTAATGACTAATGTGAGGTAGCAAATTAATACTAATTTATTATTTTTCGGCACTGAAGTTTTTTAGAAAGGACAAAAAATCATAAAGATTTCAGTGCTATATTAATCATTTCTTTGCTCTTTCAAATCTTTTCAAGAGCGAGTAATGGCGCTATAACCATGGTCGATGACCCGAAATGATGGTACAAAGAATTCAAAAATCGAACAGGGTATAATTTTGAAGGATGTTTTTCCTGAATTATTGTATTGATGAATTCTGGATTTCTATGTAGAAAAACATCATTTCCATCCATAGAAAGAAGATTCGCAAGGTCGAACATCAAGGAGCGTAGAAATATCTTAGCGTCTATGCTCCCAACGAATGAATATCATATTTTTTTAATAAGGAAACGTATGGTACTGTTGTCCACGTTTCTTCCTCCCTTGTGTTCCAGTTGTCTCTGCGTCCAATACTGCACAGTGGGCCCGGCCGTGTCAAAATGAGTAGTAAATGTACTTTTGCTACTCACCGGGATGCTGACAAGATCTGGTTGTGTTAGTATCAGAAGCATAAGCATAATAAGCATAGAAAAACTCAATCTTGCTATTTTTTTTTATTACCACTACGTCATGATAATAGAATTCAACAGCCAATATGATGGATGAGGTAGGTTTTTTTGATTAACTTTGTGATAAATCATCTAACTGCAGGCTGAAATTTATAAATGGGACAACTAGTAGGGGTCGCGAAAAACTGGTGTTTAATCAATGAAGATTTTATTTGACAGCACTATCAATACATAACCAAATTTTTGTCCAGCACGGTCCAACTACAATGAAGTGGTAGATATGTGGTGATAGATAGATGCGACTCAGGAGCATCCAATAAGGGATATGCAACGTTATACAATTCGAGAGACGAAAATTTTTCAAAATTACCCTTTTTTTGATCATATTTAAGCTTTTGTTTTAATCAGATTTAAACTTTTCAGATATTGACCTTATCGCTGACTCTTTCAGCTTGTCGGTCACACGTTTTATAGAGTAATCGTATAATGTTGTATGCCCCTGTTGTTCAGCTCGTTTCCATAAATGTATTACAAAATAATAAAGTCCAATGACTATTTATCAAGATCCAGATACATTGTATGGAAAGTTTTCTCTTGAATTCAAGTCAACTATCTCACAATTGCGCAAAATATTGTTTTTGAAACAAGAACCAGTCAACTTTATTCTATTAATTTCTCAAACGAAAATCCTCACCAATTTAAGAATGAATTTTTTAAATTATTTTTGGAAATTTATTTTACAAATGACACAGAAACTAAAATAAAGCTTAATTTTAACAAACATGGAAATAAAAAGCATCTCGAATGTATTACTGTTAAAACTCTTGTTGAAATTTAAATGAGTTCGAACAGAATTACTCTTCTTTAAATAAATAAATTGAAATCTATTAAGGATAATTTTATCACAAAAATCAAATCAGCTTCGATCAACGGAATTGATAAACCGCTGACCAATAAAGCCAACAAAATCGACCGTCCCAACAAAATTACTCTTCCATTGTGTTCCAGCTACCACCCCCATTCGAAAAATCCCCAATAAATTTGTTCAATTGGTGTCGTTTTCCACCCGGCGAATGTTGAACGAACCCCCATCTACCTACCCTAATTTGACCAATCCAGAATTTCACAAGGCAACGAAATTCTACTCCATCTTGGGGCGTTCGGCCCCGTGATCAGAACCAAATTTATTGAACACCGAGGCCTATATCGAAACGATTCCATCTCGGCAATCCATTTCAGTTTCACGGACATTTTCCGTCTATTTTCTCGGTGGAAGCCTTTAAGGAACAAGAAAAAAACCCGAAAAGAAATGGTTCGGGGGAAAAATAGCTGTGGAAACCACCTCACAACCGAAGCGAATGGCAATAAGTCTAAGGATGCAATAAAAGTTATATCCCTTTTATGCGCGCTGGGGCTTTTCCCTAGTTTCTTGTGTGTTCTCTTGAATTGCTTCGCTGTATTTTAACGGCGCGGTGCTCTTATGAAGGAGGAAAAATGGCACATGGTAGAAAAAAGAAGTGTCGCGACCGGCTACTCAAGACGTTCGTCGTCTCAATGCTCGGGTAAATAGGCAGGATACACTTAGCTGAGCAGGATATCGATTAAGGCACCGAGAGATCTCATTAACGCGGATTGTTTAAAATTAAAATAGACTGAAAATATGATGCCTATGGTTTTTTAACCATAGGCTAGAGAATATTATTGTAATAGATGAGAAAATGTTTAAACTTGATTTTATCTAGCAATCAAACTTCATAAACGTTGATGAAAGCCTTACAATAAAAGCGTATAAGAAGAAATTTCAATATTTGTTTACAAAACAGAACAAAAAAAAGAGAAATTTAGAAATATATATGGGAGAGTGGGGAATCATGGGCCACTTTTTATCTTGTTCCATAACTTCTCTATTATGAGTATAATCGTTTGAAGTGTGCGTAAAAACACGCTCTCAAACCACTGGGCTCGCTATACATGGGAATTCTCTTTCTGGTTTTCTCATATATAGATAGCTAGTGCAGAGCAAAGGCGGGAGCAATTCATGGAAGCTTTTCATCAACATGCCCTCTAGCCTAAAATTTCAACACCTATCACGCTTTCTCCTATTGGCGCACTAATGCCTGTCTATCCACCTTTCTTTCAAATTCTATAAAATAAATTCTCTCTAGTTTTCATTCCGCCACACATGCCATTAAAATTATAATCATACAAATTACGGCTTTTTTTGTTTGTTTTGCTAGGATTTTAAAATATACAAATTACGGCGATTAAAATTATATAACGAAAAAAGTTCTTGTATACAAAGTCCGCAAAAAATCACCATCATGGTGCCACTATTTTATGTGTTGTATTGGAAATGTAGTATATCTGTACATCCATTTTGCATAACCATTAAGGTGGATCAAACTTGTATGGGATAATTTGAAACTTGTGAAATATTATGCGCTGCATGCTAAAAATAATCTTAGGCCTAGCACAAGGTATCGTGTAAAATTTGGACCACGGGAAGGGGTCGCGCAACTGTTATGTTCGGTTAAAATGATCCAACTCCGATTTATACCAGACTGAGAGAAGTGAGCGAAATGCTAATTAGTTTTATAGCAGCTTCTATGAGATACTTTATAAAAATTACGACCAAAACTCATATGTGAAATGGATTGATCCTAAATTTGTAAAACGAGTCTCACCAAATGTTTTTCGAATATCTTTCGGCAGGAACATCATCAATGCACACAGGAATCAATTGAAAACCATGGAGCGAAGGCGAACTAGAACCAGTTTTATGATCGATGACCAGAGAGGGAAACTGCCTAGGGAGGAAGACGAACCAGAGGAGGATGGTTTTCTCGAAGTTTCTGAGAAATCGAAAAAGTTGCAACAAAGTCGGAAGATTTTAAAAACATTGGATCGAAGTCCGATAGAAACAAGAAGTCGATCGCGAATGAATTCCAAGAATTGAATTTCAAAGTAAAAATTGATTCACACTCGAAAGTACAGAAAGTTTTGAATTATATTGAGAAATGAATATCTAAAGTTTGAAAAGCTTATGTAAAAAGCATTCGAAAAATGTGATTTAAAGTTTATAAAAAAAAATAATTAAAAAAGTTCTGAATAGTTTGTAGTGATAATCTTTAGGGAAAAGAACTGTTATTTTCAGTAAAATGATCCAACTCCGATTTATACCAGACTGAGAGAAGTGAGCGAAATGCTAATTAGTTTTATAGCAGCTTCTATTCATGCCAATAAACTGAGAGAGATGCGTTCTTTCCATTTCCGACTGCAAACCAGAGCTGACGTATTCACTACACACATCCGAAAACTTTGGTCCACCATAAATAAAAAACTTAAAAGCAACGAGTTGGGAGTCCGTACGAAATTTGAAAACATTCGTCTCTTTCAGTCAGTATCTTTTGATGAAAGTTTACTTTAACTTTGACAAACAGTTCATCCGAAGAGCGCACTTGAATAAGAGTTGTGACCAAAAAGTAGTAAAGCTTCTCAAATAAGGTTGATAGATTTTTTTTCAGCAAGTATCCAGGCAAAATTCAAGCATTTGATTTCAAAATTATCGACAAAATATCCGGTCAATATCTGGGTAAATTTGGTCAAAACCTAGGAACTATTCAACAAAAAAACATGAAAATAATCTTGTTATATTTATTTATAATCAAATCGCATCAGTATATTTTTCATCGTGTTTTGGGTGTTTAAAACACATTTCATGATTATTGTTATAAAACAAACTCAAAAAATTTCTTTTTGGACGCATAAAAAAAAAAATTTAGAACTAGTTTTTGTTTGATTTTGACCGGACTTTTCATAAATTTTGTATTAAATATCCGGGTAAACCTGGCAAGCTTGCTCTAAGATGGGCGTACATTGTTAAGAGTCAATAATCGAAAAGTACGTACTGTTAATGAGGATTCAAAATGTGATTTATTGACCTTATTTTTCAATACTTAAGTCAAGTACTGGATCTAATAGTTATAGTTAATATTTTATTCAAAATGATAACTGTTTTTGGAAGATTTTGACGTCATTAGTTCAAATCATTTGCCAGATTTTTTCTATCAGTTCTTGTTTTAGTGATATTGCGTGTGGAAATTTTGGAATTAATTGATTTAGTGTAAAACTGATCTTTGATAACTGATGACAACACACCTACATGAAAAACACAAAACTGATTTTAATCTATTTACTATCCTCCATTTAATCAAGGACTCGGATTTCGCCTGGTTATGATAGATGCAGAGAAAAATAGCTATGTAGATATTAAATTCAACAATTTTTAGAAATTTAAATACATAGCAGTACAAATTTTTCTGACAGCCCTGAAGAAAGTCTTCGAGTAGTTTATAAAAAAGATTTTTATTCATTAAAGAACTTGGTTGAAAACTGAAATTCGGTTGAACTTATGGTTTTATTTATATTTCTTAATAAACACATAAAAATTGACGTATTTTTCAAAATTGGGGAAAACAATCAATAAGAAAACATACATAACTTTTTTCCCAGAAATCAAAATTACTCGCGATCTTGGGAAAAATTTATCATTCAATTGCAACTTTCAATTTTCAAATCTGTGTTATGTTCAACAGTTTTGTCCAAAAAGTGCTCAAATTGATCAAATGAATTTTTAATCATTTTCTCAAGTTATTTTGAAAACAATAACTGCTAGAAAAAAAAACTAATTGCATAATTAGAATCAGCACCCTCAAATAAGTCTAAACCAGCACTTAAGTTCTTTGCACCTCGAGAAAATGTAAATTTTGTTGCCTTGTGCAAATTATCAATGCGTTTTGATTTGCTTGTTTATGATTTCCGTTGAAAAATGACAAAGTAATGTTGGACATTTCATGTCAAGTGTGCACAGTGAAAATAAAAAATCTTAACCAAAATTTGCCAAACTTGGCCGAACGACTCGTTGAGGTCTACAATAAGAACTATGAAGTTTTGAGAATGATCCGACAGTCCTCGTCTATGGAACCTCCACTCTTTTTTCACGACTTTCCAAAAAAAAAAACCATCTTTTTTTAAATGCAATATATCCTAACTTTACAATCTATATGAGACCCTCAGAACCAAAGGGGTATAAGTGACAAAATGGTCGATTTTGAGTTAATGATTTCAAACGATTCTTCATGTTTCAAACTATAGTTGGTGATTTTTTCGTATTTTTAGACATTTTTTTACATACTTTTACATTTGAAAGAAAAATACAAAATCTCGAGAAATATATGGAAAATGGCCAAACACAACAAATTAAAAGCCTGTTTTCTCGAAATTAGCTTTTATGCACTTATACCCCTTTGGCTCCAAGGGCCTCATATAAAATTGACAAAATACTCGTTATGAAAATATGTATAAATCTTTAGATTGATATTATTGATGTATTGAAAAAAAACTTTTTCTTTTTTTTTTACATAATAGATAATCCGATTGATGTTCGGACAATAAAATTAATCGTGCTAAAGCAAAGACAAGCCCATTTCAGTATGAGGCAAATGCCCATAAATTTAGCATATAATTTTTTAGAACATACCTTTCTTTCAAGCTTAATAACTTTTGTGTCTAAACTCTTATCGTCTAACAGTTCTCAATGGACATATTTTATATAACGTCAAAATTCTGTTTACCATATTTGTAGAGTTGATCACGTAAACAAACCTAATTAAAATGCATAATTGGGATTTATTGAGTTTTGCTAATATTGTAACCGTTCGTTACAAAATCTTTATGTTTTTTTTGTTGGTGCCGTTTAAATCATTAAGTGAACGTTCAAATTGCTAAATTTTGTCAGTTAGTTCGTTCAAAATTGTCATTAGTTGAGCTTGGCTAATTGTATTGAATTAGGGATATCAGGTCCAAAAATTGTTAACACACTTTACAGAAAACACACGTGGGACTAAAGAAAATTGTCGGAGTAAAGAAAAATGTGGAACATGGGTGTGGGACTTGTTCAACCCTGCATCAGCAACACCCCCATTTTTAATTTGAATCTGGCGGGTTAAATTGCTTTACTCGGCCATTTGAATCTAGGCGGCGAGTGTGATAAAACGTTATAGTGGAGTTGTGAGTTTCAGAAGAAGTTGTATCGAAGGTGGAAATTGGTTTGGAAGTAGCTGGCTGATCGATACATTCAGGTATGCCTTGCTAAAACCACATAGAGTGCAGGGGAAATTTAGCGAAATTCGATGTAATTGCTAATTACATCTTAATTTTGTCTGTCCACAGGACCTTTTATCTTGATCATAATACTCACCGATCACACTCCTACGGCCTAACGAACTCTAGGGTTCGTTACGTCTAACCCGTAAAGGATCATCGACATCCTCTGGTCTGCGGGCCATAAATATTAAGGAGGATTCCCTCGGACCGAAATAGGTCCTAATTATCAAGGAGGGCCTCTCTCGGTCTGACCAATCGGGCCTTGCCTGGGTCAGCCGATCCCGTCTACGAGAGAAGCGCCTAGCGAGCCGAAACTCCACGCGACTAGATCCAAAAGTTTTTACCGGACTGGTCATACCCACCCCATAGTTCTGTGCCAATTTTCCATTGTGCACGGCAGAGCGTCGAACGAGCTGATTAGCCATTTTATGTGAGCGGAATCATCGGAGTCATCGGAAGCGACGGTACGTACCGAAGAAGAAAAGTTTGCGCAAACACACCCCACACACATACACTAAACAATAAACACAAAATAATAGAAATAGTCCTGGTTTTTCTTTATTTTCAATAAATTTTCTGAATTTTTCTCCAAACAAAGTTATATTCACTCAATCCATTCGTTCATTAAATACAATAGCCCAATTTAGCAAGGTGAACCTTCGAAAGTCCGCGACGTCCTTACAGTTACCCAGTAGCAGGCAGACCCTCAGACCCAGCTCGAGGGGTCTCTTGTTCCTGAGAAAGAAGTCGAGTAGAAGTAAAATTATAATCAAAGTAATAATATAAAAAGTGCCAAAATGTCATATGAATTTGAGATTTGGAAAAAAACCCCTTAAGTTGACGTTTAAAAATGGTAATGGTCTTTTAGATAGGTCGAGGAGCAATTGTACTTTGATTATTTTTTGATTTTGGTGTACGTGGTATTTTTTTACAGCCACTCCAAGGGTGGGGGGAATTGCTTAGTATTCTGGGCAAACAAAATCACGAAAGAAATTGGTTCTAAATTCTTGGTTCTAAAAATACACTTTCCTTGAGAAAACTATCGTTTAAATCGTATTTTTTTCAAGACATCAATCATACCAATCAAAAGATTTGAAAAAAAAAACCTTTACAGCGAGTATTTTGTCAATTTTATATTCGTTTATACCGCATTTTGAAAATTTTGACTTTTGGAAAAGCGTGAAAAAAGAGGGAAGGGTCAGAGGCGAGGGAAAGATGGGTCATTCTCAAAATTGACGGTTTTTTTGTTAACCTCAGCTAACCTCGGCTATGTTTGGTGGGTTTCGGTTAAGATTTTTTTTTACGCAGTGCACTCTTGACATGGAATGACCAATTAGACTGAGTTAATCTGAGGTCATTTTTGAATTTCTCCAACTCTGGGTTCTAAAATGCTTTGTTTTTAAGTAACGTTTACATGAGTAAATTTGAATATTTAGTTGTATGGTAAAATTAAACATTTTGTATTGAAAAATCAACATCATTTTTGTTTTTTTTTCCTGTGGAACCGAGCCTTCCAATGGTTCATTCCAGAATTATTGGGAATTAATAATAGATACATATGAAAATTAAAAATTTTTGGTTTTATTAAAATTCTGGAGGACTTTTTTCCCGAACGGAAGTGGTTCGTGTGGTATGTGTAGATAAACTATGGCATGTGTCTCACTAAACGCCCAAACATAAGAACAACACCGGGAAGTTAGAATCATATTGGACCGTTTAAATTTTTTTTTCCAAAAATGTGGTTGGGTTGACATATTGTAGTATTTAAACAAAAAAAAAAAAATAAGAAAATTCCAGTTCAGCTTTTACATCTGTAACCAACGGTTCCCCAGACTGCTCAGCCGAGCAAGAACCCCCCTCTAAGCCTCAGGGTCGGCACATTCGATAAGTTTTCGGAACAAGGAAACACCTTTTAATGCGCTTAGTTAAAGTCCCACCTTTATTTTCCCGATAACACCTTAGTTCACTTTGCACAATATTCCCCTTATGTGGTTGTTGTCCTACCTTGTGGTCGCTTGGTACAAACGGCAGGCCGGGGCAGCAAACGAGCCGACGATGCGGGCTAGGACCAGGCTTGGTCCTGATGTGGTTACGGGATAGCGGTCTCCGGAAGGTCAACGGCTTAGACCCACGTGGCGACGGAATCTGCTTTGCTCTCACGCACTAGCACGGCTGGTCCGGGATGGACTCCGAAGTGTCGGAGTCGGAATTGGCCACGGCGCAATCCTTAACACCAGAGGGAGAATTGCGGAGCACTCGAACGACGCACGTTTTTGTTGGGCGGTCGTATCCGGTACCAGCAAGAGGTTCAGTGTTGCCTAGGTTGACCAGCACGGGTTGACGAACACTGGCAATGTTGATGGATTCAAACCAAAACTCGGGGTCCTATAGAGGGACATGATGGGAGAAGGAATTGCGAAAGCTGTTAGTGGCTAGCCTGTACGGGGTCCAACACGTTGCTACCTGGATGCTCGATATGGATCACTCAAACTTCAGCTGTTGGCATTCACAGGAACGTGTTGTTTGTTCGAACTTTTTCATCCAAATGAAGCGGAACAAGTATGAGGTTTTTGACCTCGTACAAAGGTCAAAGGCTTTGTAGTCCATCCATAAATTCCTCCCATCATGCCCTATTGTCCTTGTTGGGGGGATAATACTGCTAATAATGACTCACAGCACCATCTGTTGCCAAATTGAGTCCAGTTGACCTAATCGCATTGGGTGGTGATGCTCTCGGGAACTTTGGGGTGGTCCTTCTTCCTTACCCAGTAAGGCGCCTCCTTGCCATAATACGCGGATTCAAAAAACGATTCTCACTAAACGTAGGCTTGCCAGATACTTTCAGAAAAAAGCGGGACATTTCATGATAAAAAAGCGGGACACAGGCGAAAAAAGCGGGACATTTGAAAAACTCTTTACAATATCTTGTTTTTTTTTCCTCAAAAAAATAAAAACCGCTTTATTGTATAACCAAGCATCATCCAAAGTTTTTCATTGTACCCTAAGGTTTTTTTTTAACGCGGATTGATTTTATTCAGTTTTTTCTTACATGACTTCTGTATTCCCTGATTTTTACCATAAACACATTAAATTTTCACTTTTCTCGCGAATTAACACTTTATTTAAAAGAAAATATACAAATAAAATACAAGCCCTACAAGTAAACGGTGGATTTTATACCGCGTATAAAACCATTGTGTAATAACAAATATAATTCAAATTTGCTTTAAACATATGAAAACTCAAAAAAAATCCATCATTGTACACTAATTAAGATTCTCGCGAAAAATTTAGATCTTCAACAATTTGAAGCAACCTACACAATATTTTCTTACTACTGAATTAGAATCTTTCTGTAATGCTAAGAACATCAGAGTTTTACAGTATTGCCTCATATGATAAGAAAACGCTGTCCATTTTGAGAAAAAAATATTTTTGAAACCTTTTCTTTGTTGAACCAATGAATCCAAATTGAGGCTAAAGTTTGATTTTTCCTAGTGTAAGTTAGTGAACTTTGTTTAAGTTTTCCAAGAAAAAAAAGCGGGACATTTTGAGGAAAAAGCGGGACAGCGGGACATTAATCAAAAAAGCGGGACATGTCCCGCTTTTGCGGGACGGATGGCAACCCTACACTAAACCAAGCAGTAAAGGTTATGCTGGTTACACATCTCCATATAAAGGGTGTCCTATTACCTATGTCCTATGTCTTAGCACGATTTTGATACACATACCCCATCGAAAGTTCGAAAATTATATAAAAGATTCAAAAAGTCATCGGTAAGGATGAAAGGTGCCTAATATTGAGATTGACGTTTTTTTGTTGAAAATCCGTTCGATTCAGATTAATTAAATTTTCAAAACAAAACAACTTTTTTGGGATGAAACACAATTGACAATTTATTTCCTAAATTAGTTAAATGTGTAGGAAACACACAAGTTGGATTACTCTTAATTCCTTTTGAGCAACCTCAGAACTAAACCTGGAAGAAGACTGAACGCAAATACCCACCCTTGATGGAAGCTGAGCTGCTCGGCGTAAAATTTTTCCTAATCCCATCATCATCATTAGCATTTCTTAGTTTCTGAGTATCGATAGAGTTTGTTTTTTCCTTGAAGATTATAATGAAGGGTAAGGATTTTCAACTTTACATCCCTAATAAATCATTTTTAATTGGATGGTTTACAGGAAAACACGTGATTTTAGATAATTTGGTTCAAAAGTAAACTTTCTCTAGTTGCAACTCAAATAAAAGTAAAATTTTCACACACATGTTAATTCAAAAAGAGGTCTTTCTGAGTTAATATATTGATATATTGATTCTTTTTCACTAACTCAGAAGTTATGATATTTTAACGCTTTCTAATGAACGTAACAAACATTCAAAGCCTATTTTAGCTTCAATTTATCTTGAAGCGCGAAACTTTTTATTCATCATCTCACCAAAATTGACAATTTCAATTTATTCCATTCATCCATTCATTCGCTTCTTCGGAACGACCCGAATGAATTGCCCGAAATAGTTCCACGTCATCACGCTCCATCGACCCCTACATGTAAATGTTTCTGTAGTCGGATGATATTCAAATTTTCGACGACCGAATAACGGGGCCCCATTCTCAATTCACATCGCGTATCATTACGATCGCATATATCTAAGCAAGGTTTCGCCATTTTCCGGCAGTTTCCGTCGAACTGCCGGCTGCCCTTTTTTTCCCATAATCTGTCAATTTGCCAGTAGTGGAATATGTTCTCCGGAAAGTGAAGAAAAAATCCGCTGATACGCAACATGTAGAACGATGGCAGCCAGCATCCGGTCCAGGACATGTGCTATCACGATTCAAATATAGGAACTCACAAATCGACATTCCGACGACAAGCACGTGTGAATGCTAAACAATTTTTTTTAAACTTTGAATCGAGCCGCGCTTCTCGGCAAGTTGCCAGAGTTTAGTGGTATTTTCTCCGGTATTGTCGGAGTGTGTTCGTCATTCGTATCACTAGTAAAAGTGACGGGAAACTTTCTTTTTTGTTCCCTGTTGCGCGCGCTCTCTGGATCATCACCACAGCATTCATTCGAATGATACTTTGCTTTTCACTCTTTTGGAGGACTTTTTTCCCGCCCGGAAGTGGTTCGTGTGGCATGTGTAGATAAAGTATGGCATATGTGTCAGCAAACGACCAAACATAAGAACAACTTCGGGAAGTTAGAACCATATTGAATTCGTTTAGAATTCGTTTTCCAAAAATGTGGTAGGATGGACAGATTGTAGTATTTAAACAAAAAAATTAAGAAAATTTCAGTTATGCTTAAATTTTTCCATATATAGGGTGTAACATTCTGTCTAGGCACGATTATAATACCCATTTCGGATGACGTTTAAACAGCTGATATCTGCTGGATGTTGTTCCCGATCAGGAGGGAAAAACTAAATTATATCAAGATGAGATATTTTGATGCTAATTTTTTCCTATCTAAATGAGTTATTATTCAGTACTCGTAGGATGTTAAAATATCTCAAATTATATCAAAAAATCTATACGATCATAGTTAAATTATATCAATTTTAGATATGCTCCTTTCAAGATTATATCTCATTCAGATAGCATAGTTTGATATTGAACAGAAAAAAACCTATCAAAATTATAACTTATCAAGATATGAGTGCTTCGAAAAAAATTTCTAGTGAAATGTCAATAAACCACATTATATGCTAAACCATGCTCCATTTTTGGTTTCACAAAAATTGGATTAAATTTTATGGATCTGTTATGCGAATCTCATTAATGCACGGTTTGGGCCGCTGACTTCGATGTCCGCCCAAGCAACCAAAAGTCTCATGAAACAGGTACGAACACGCTTACTCAGCCCCATCATTGATATGAAGTACGTTCGATGCAGCTCAAAATTTAAGTTCTTTTTGATACTTTCAAGTGACAAAACAAGTCTTAATGATCTTCTATTCAGCTTCCGAAAAATCGCAAAATGAGCAAAACAATATCTCTCTATCTCAACTGAACCGTTGGCTTCGGTTCATATCACTTTCTCTTGATTATTTTCTGTGTTCTGTACCGGTGCCGCTATGATGCCTCCCGCCGGATTTCAAACTCGACAAATTGCTCAATTGCTTCTTTCCTACATTTTCTACATATACCGCATCGGAATGGTCACTCAAGTACAAAATTACTTATTGAAAAAAAACTTACCCGGCTTAAGGATCGAACCTCGACCTTCGTGGTAAGAATCGAACACGCTCCCACGAGACTACACCTAGATATTGTTCTAACTGAAACTAAAACTCGAAGAGGTGATTTGATTTTGAAAGCACATCAATGCACTTTTTGTGGCTATCAAATCTCGTTTGAGCACTTTTGTGCCCTTAATGTGACTTACCAAATCCCGTATTGAGCACTTTTGTGCCCTTCATGTGACTTAAGTCCCGTATAACGTACGTTTAGATCACTTTTGCAGCTTTCAAGTTCATTAATGAGTACATATAGTTCACTCATGGGAATTGGGCGAAACAAGTCACATACAACGTACATAATAATCACTTTAGCAACTTTCAAGTTAATTAATGAGTACATAAACTTCACTAAAGGGAATGGAGCAGTTGATTCTCTTTGTCAGCCAATATGTAACTTTCAAAGCCTTCATTCAAGTAATTATTTGACTTTTGGTTGCTTGGGCGTGTTTCATAAAAAGTTGCACGTATATCAAAATATGATATAATCATATTGAGCTCAACCCCATTCAAGTCTGTCAATTAGAATAAGATATAATTAAGATTGGAGAAACTAAAAATCGAAAATTTAGAGTACTTAATTATAACTGAATCAGATGTAAATATCTTGGTGAGATACGTTTGAGTTATTATTTTGATATGCTCTCCTGATCGGGTTGTTTACAGTTCAACTTGGAACTCTGTGTATTGTGAGCTCCATTTTATAATTTTCACTAAAATGAGAGGCATTTCATAGTTCACAAACGGTATACTATCCCCAATATTTCGCCGATTCAGTTGGCGAAAATGGAGAAAGTAAGCAATGGAATGGTTTGAATTACCATTCGGAAGTATGGTGAGAAAAGCAGCTTCGTGGACAAAAAAAATGGGCGGAAACCGGGTCTGGTGGACTAAACTTTGGACCGGAAAGTCATACGTTCTTACGTCAGAAATAAAACGGCTTCTAAACAGGATGTGACCGAAAACGAAATCCAAAATTTTGGGAGATCCAAAATTTTCTCACTTTGACATCGGAATTCGAGTCTGAATATTTCGTACCGACTCGGGTTGTTTCTCACAGAACTGAGACGCAGCTCCAATTGATAGACAATAAATAGGAAATATTTCTCAAAGGTAAAAAAAAAAAAAATTGAATTTCCAATAAAATCAAACCCATTTCGGAGGTTCTGATTCCATAATTCCCATAACCAAAAGTGTATTTATCGTAATGTTTTTCGAATTTTGGATCCTGTATCCAGTTCAGGATTGTTGATTTTCAGTTCAAATAGTCATAAGAAATAAAAAAAATGCTTTGTGATCCTGTTTCAAGTTTGGTTTTACATTTCTTATCAAATTTAAAACATGTTTTAAAAAATGATGTGCATTTTCAATATGTTGAGATTAGTTTTCAGAATATGAAAAAAAGAGAAATCTTGTTTTATATTCAAATTCGAAATTCTTGAACAAAGTTTTACACAAAATTGAAAAATTCAAAGCTTTAAAATGGAAATCCAACATTTCAAAGTTAGATTCAGATCTTTGTAAATTCATATTTTAATTCTGATTCACAATGCAGATTAAAATAAATAATTTAAATAGTGAATTTAGATCAAATCGAACTAAAGAATTTCAATAATAGATTCATGAATAACGACTCTATAACTTGGCTCATAAAATTCTAATCTGGAATAAGATTCGATATCAGAAATCGTATGGAAATTCGGATACAAATTCAAAGCACAATTTTTGAATTCAGCTTCATAGTTAAGATTCAGAATACAGATTTAAAATACAAAAAAAGGTGTAGCTTGTAAATGAATTTACAACAATCTTTATAAATTGTTGAGAAATACAAGAGATCATGAACATAATATATTGCGGACCAAACGAAAAATATCATTTTTTCACTTACCAACAGTGTGCTACACTTCGAAGTAATTCGGATTGACTGAATTCAAGTGTTAAATTTTATTGTACAAAATTGAACACAACGTTTGCCGATACTTAAAAGTGCTTAATTTGTATAACTAAGTCAGGGATTTCTGAGAAACTGAATGCCGAATATCGATGTTTCTCGTCAATGATTTTTTTACAGTCCTTAATGTGTTAAAATTAAAATTGCTTGTCAATTCAATTTCCAGACATACATTTTTATGCCTACAAAATTAGTTTGTAAACACAATTCAGCTGAAAATCACAAATAAAAGCCAGAATTTGATTTTTTGTTTTATCCTCAAAACCCAAATTAAAAAAAAAATCATCTACAGGATTTTCATAATGAAATTGATTCTTTATGAAAAATATTTACTGTTGAAGAAAAATCTTCACCTTAAAAATCTGCAAACAACTCTATTTTTTCAGTTTATTGTTCAATATGATTTACACATTAAGGACACCAAAATTTGTCATTTTATGTTTCAGAAACCAATGAACAAAATAATGTGTTGTGTTACATTTTGTAGAATGTTATTAGATTCATAAACTTTGAATAATACTAGCATACTAGCGTCAAGCGAAAAAAAAAACGAGATATCTCGTACTTTGTCCGCAATGTATTTATGTATTTGTTTTTTAAGCCAAATTACTTACTAAAATCATTGATTTGGTTCAAGTTTGCATCAAGAAAATCTGATCCGAAAATCTGATGATTTTTATCGCTAATTTTTTTTTTTGAAAATTTGATTTATTTTCATTAAAGTCAAACTCTTTGAATTGTAAAATAGTTTGGATGATTGGGCTTGATTGATTTGAATATAGAACTCTCCTAAAAAAAGCTTATTCATGCCAAAATCAACTAAGTTTGATCTACCAGTCTCTCTAATAAATTCAAAGATTCCAATCATCAATGAAAGCGAATTTAGCTCACCTTTTAGGTTTATGACCAATTTTCAAAATTACAATTTAAAACGAAAACTTTTAAGTACTTAAAAATGAGTTTAGATTTTTTTTCGAGCAAAAAATCATAGATAAAAATCAGTTTAGAATTAAATTTTTTTTTTTATTAATTCGTTAAAATTAATTTTACCGGAATCGGAAAACCTGTAACCTTTAGATTTAAACCCTTATTTTCACAACTTTTGTAATTTTTCATACCTTTTAATAATAATTGCCGAAATTTATTGAACGATTTTCAACCTTTTTTCTAAAGTTATTCAAAGAAGGGTGTAAGAAAAACTAATTAAAAATTCAGATTCAGGGCAACCAAATTACTCAGAATAGGCTCTTAAATTCTTTAGACCCCGACAAATTGTAAATTTTGAGGCCTTGTGTAATTTATCAAAACCCATTTTACTGTGAAGTTATGCATTTAGGATAAGCTTGTTCGAATATTCACTATATAGTTTTGAGAAAGGTGCGGATCGGCCGAGTTATTCAAATATCTTAGAAAAATGTCTAATTTTGCTGATTTATTTACATTTCTTGGAAAAACGAACGGAAAACTAGAATTTGGTGATTATATTTTTTTTTATTTTTGCGTCCAACTCCAATCTAGTGGTAGTTGGTAATGATTTAAATAAGTTTTTGTTGAAAAAATTTTGAGGTTGAAATCGATAATTTCAATTTCTGAACTAGTTTAGTTCTACTTCTTGAAGAAAACCCATTCTAAAGACGTGTTAGTGGTTTTGAATGTCAAGATGTGATTTTCAATAAAAAAAAATGGATTGTTGAATTGTAATTTGAAGTTGTCAATTAAAATTTAGTTTCAATTTGTGTCTAGTAAAATTAAATGACTTAGGTTTAGGGTGAAATAGGAATTCACCCCGCCGGAGGCGAAACGATTTTATGACAGGTTGTTAACAAATATTTTTAAAAACTTTTTGGGTAAATCCATTTCTTAGAGTAAAAAATAAACTTGGAAAAATATTGTTTTAGTGAATGGGTTAATGGACTTGAAGATTTAGAAAAGTAAAGTTTTGGCTTTGGGAAATAACGTATTATTTTTCAATCCACTATATAGAGTCAATATAACACTTTTGGAAGTTTTGCGGATTTCAACTTAAATTTTTTTATGGAACCGCTATTGAATTCTCAAAATCTTTAATTTAACATAATAACTTTTTCATGGAGTGGATGCTACTACAGCTAAGAGGTATGTACATTGTATCGGGCCAACGGGTGGATTTTGTCGAAAAGGACATCAATCCACCCAACTGCCCTCAATTTCGAAAAATTTTGGGAAATTGTCAAGCAGAAGATGAAGAAGAATGGAAGAACAACTCGGGATGCAAGGCCGTGCGAACGGGGGGGGTTTTAGGGGTTTAACCCCCCCATGGAGATTTTTTTCAAGTAAAATTTTTACCGTAGTATCGGAAAATTTCCTTAAGAGGTGTTTAAAAATATGTGTTTTTTTTTTTTTTTTTGTAAATTCTTTATTTGAAACGGCTCATACCTCTAGGCTTTAAGGAGCCAAACTCGTTTTGCATTTTTACAATTGGTATGCTTAGCTTAACACTTGTTTAGAAGAGAAAGAAGGATAGAAAGGGAAATATGAAAATAAAAAGAATTACAGCTGAAGATCAATAGCTTTTAGGAAAAGATATATTTCGAACATGTAGTCCAAATCCATCACAGCTAACACATCCCTCACTGGAACGTCAGGTGGTTTTCCTCGGGCCCGAAGGGAATCTATGAAATTCGCTCTGGCGACAAGGTGGTCCTCACACGACCAAACAATATGTTCGATGTCTTGGTATCCTAGGCCGCAATCGCATAAATTGCTGCCAGCAATATTTATACGATAGAGTACCGCATTCAAGGAATAATGATTGGACATGAGACGGGAAAATAAACGAATAAAATCCCGACTCAGATTCAATCTATCAAACCAGGGTTTAAGGCTTACCTTTGGGATAATCGAGTGGAGCCACCGACCCAACTCATCCTCGTACCATCTGCGCTGCCAGTTGACAAGAGAGTTTCTCCGAGCCAAGAAGTAGAATTCGTTGAATACGATTTCACGCTGGTAAATGTTGCCTTCCATCGCACCCACCTTTGCAAGGGAATCTGCCCTCTCATTGCCTACTATTGAGCAATGTGAGGGGACCCAGACAAAGGTGATGAAAGAGCAACGTCTTGATAATGTAGTCATTATATCTCGTATCTTTTCGAGGAAGTACGGCGTGAACTTTCCAGGTCTTATAGATCGGATCGCTTCAACAGAGCTGAGGCTATCAGTTATAATATAGTAGTGTTCAACTGGTCGTGATGCGATACTATCCAGAGCGCAATGAATAGCAGCTAACTCTGCGATGTACACAGAACATGGTGACTGAAGACTGTATGAGGCGCTGAAGATTTCGTTGAACACTCCGAATCCTGTTGTTTCCTCTATAAGTGATCCATCGGTAAAGTACATTTTATCAGCATCGACGTGTCTATATTTAGCTTCGAAAATTCTTGGAATCAAAAGTGAACGGTGCGTGTCCGGGATTCCACGGATTTCCTGCTGCATAGACAAATCAAACTGGACAGAAGAATGGTCGTAGTCTGGGCTACAAACACGAGTTGGAGAATACGAAGAAGGGTTTACCTGCATTGACATGAAGACATGGTATATAGACATAAATCTAGTTTGAAGATTTTGCTCAAGTAACCTTTCGAAATTCACAATCACCAATGGGTTCATGACCTCACACCTGATGAGGAACCGGAGTGAAAGTAAATTGAATCGATCTTTCAGGGGGAGTATTCCTGCCAAAAATTCAAGACTCATATTATGCGTTGAGGGCATACAGCCCAAAGCGATGCGGAGACAACGGTATTGGATACGCTCGAGTTTGATTATGTGAGATTTGGCAGCTGACTGGAAGCAGAAGCTACCATATTCCATAACTGAAAGAATGGTCGTTCGGTACAATTTTATAAGATCTTCTGGATGGGCTCCCCACCAGGTGCCAGTGATTGAACGGAGAAAATTGATTCTTTGTTGGCATTTTCCTTTCAGATACTCAATGTGGGCTCTCCAGGTACATTTGGAATCAAACCAAACCCCAAGATACTTAAAACACCTCGATTGAGTGATCGTCCTGCCTAGGAGTTGAAGCCTAGGTTGAGCAGGTCTACGTTTCTTAGTGAAAACAACCATCTCCGTTTTCTCTGGAGAAAACTCAATCCCAAGCCCCAAAGCCCAGGAAGACAATCTGTCTAAAGTATCTTGTAAAGGTCTGTGCAGATGAGACTCAGTAGATCCTGTGACAGACACCACGCCGTCATCTGCAAGTTGTCTTAGAGTGCAGCCTTCAGAGAGACAGCTGTCGATGTCACTTACGTAAAAGTTGTACAAAAGTGGACTCAAACATGAACCCTGCGGGAGGCCCATGTAAGAGGTTCTTTTAACTGCAATATCTCCGTGAGCAAAGTTCAAATGTTTCTCACATAGCAAGCTGTATAAGATGTTGTTCAATAGTGGAGGCAGACCCCGGGAGTGCAACTTGTCAGACAACACCTCTATTGAGACTGCATCAAAAGCTCCCTTTATGTCTAGAAACACTGAAGCCATTTGCTCACGTTTTGCGTACGCCATTTGTATCTCTGAAGACAGCAAAGCAAGACAATCGTTTGTTCCTTTGCCCCTTCGAAACCCAAATTGAGTATCTGAAAGGAGACCATTTGTTTCCACCCACTTATCCAATCGGAACAAAATCATTTTCTCCATCAATTTGCGGATACAAGACAACATCGCTATCGGGCGGTACGAATTCGGATCGGACGCAGGTTTCCCGGGCTTTTGGATAGCTATTACTTTCACTTGTCTCCACTCTTGGGGAACAATGTTATTCTCCAAGAATTGATTGAATAAATTTAACAAGCGAAATTTAGCGGCGTCCGGAAGGTTTTTCAACAAGTTAAATTTAATTTTATCAATTCCCGGAGCAGAATTGTTGCAAGAGAGGAGGGCAAGTGAGAATTCTACCATCGAAAAGCTGGAATCCAGACCACACCTATCTGGAGGCACATTCCGGATTATTTTTTGCACAGGTGTAGAATCTGGACAGACTTTCCGTGCGAAGTTAAAAATCCATCTTTGTGAATATTCCTCACTTTCATTCGTTGATGATCGATTACGCATGCTTCGTGCCACTTTCCATAAGGTGCTTAAGGATGTTTCTCGCGATAAACCACCCACAAAATTCCTCCAATACGCCTTTTTCTTCCCCTTGATCAATTTTTTGAACTGATTTTCAAGGGAAACGTATGCTTCAAAATGGACAAGAGTTCCATGTTTTCGAAATTCTTTAAATGCTGCTGATTTGTCCTTATAAAGCTTGGAACACTGGGGGTCCCACCATGGATTAGGAGGCCTTCGACGCACAGATGATTCTGGGATGGGTTTTGTTTGAGCGCAAACTGCACTATCGTGTATCAAACAAGAGAGAAAGTGGTACTCTTCCAAAGGAGGTAAAACATGCATAGAGTCGATGGCTGTTAATATTTCGTCCGAGTACTTTTTCCAGTCGATGTGTCTTGTAAGGTCATATGTCATATTTATTGTGTTTGAAGAGTTGACCCCACTGGTGATTGTGATTTCGATAGGCAAGTGATCACTACCATTAGGATCATGGACCACCTTCCACTGGCAATCAAATGATAGTGAATTTGAGCAGAGCGAGAGGTCAATTGCACTTTGTCTTGCAGGAGGTTTAGGTACCCGTGTTTTTTCACCCGTGTTCAAAACTGTTAAATTGAAACTGTCGCAAATGTCATAGATAAGAGTAGAACGACTATCGTCAATTTGTTCTCCCCAGACAGTTCCATGTGAATTGAAGTCACCCAGGATCAACCTTGGCTCAGGAAGCACTGAGCACAGGTCCTCTAAGTGACTTCGATCCACTGCAACTCTCTGAGGCCAGTACAAACTGACAACACATAAGTCCTTACCTCTTATGGTTGTATGACAAGCAACGGCCTCAATTCCGCCCGATAAAGGAAGGTGAATTCTATAAAAAGAGTGGCACTTGTTGATCCCCAAAAGCACCCCTCCATAAGAATCGTCACGATCCAGACGGATGATATTAAAATCGTGGAAAGAGATGGTAGATTGAGAAGAAAGCCAAGTTTCGGACAACGCAAAAATATCGCAACTAGTTCTATGAAGTAAATAATTCAGTGAATCCAATTTTGGAATAAGACTACGACAATTCCACTGTAGAACAGTGATATCTCCGACCTCTCGGCGTAAATTAGCCATCGAGAGAGACAAACACTGAAAGGAGGGGCCAAGTTTGCATCAACTGCGTTAAAAATGTCTTTATTATAGGAAGCATTGCAATAACAATTCCTTTGATGGGTTCTGGTACGTTAAAACACGAGAAAATTCCGTTCAAGATGTCGGACAACTTAAAAATCCCAGATTGAGTAATAGATTCTGGCGTTAGGTTAGCAGATGAGGTTTGCGATTCTCCCGCAGTCGATGGTTTATTCTGTTGGGGAATTTTCCCGCGAAAGTCTGGAGGAACTTGTTTTTCATTTTCCGAAAACGATGAATTTTTCTCTACTCTTATTGAGGAGATAATCGTAGGAATTTTTGGAGGTATTTTGGGGGAAGGCACCTTTGCACGCTTCCGAGAGCCTCCTGCAGAGAGGACTGGATGAACCTCATCAGCCGTGTCTGTGTCCCCGGTGTCCTCATTATCAACTGGCAGCAATGAGAAAATATTGCTAGGTTGAGATTGGGTCGGTGGAGAGGCGCTCTTTAATATAGCGGCATAAGAACGTTTAGAACGCTCTTTTAAAGAGCGCCTCTGCTTATCCCAGCTACCTTTAAATGCCTCGCACGAGGAGATTTCATGGGGTGAGCCCCCGCAATAGACACATTTTTGCTCTATTGCCGAGCATGCTCCTTCCCCATGATTCTCCCCGCAACGAGAGCATCGCTGCTTATTGCAGCAATGAGATGCAGTGTGTCCCAACTTTATGCAATTTTTGCACTCCATTGGGCGAGGCACATAAAGGCGTACTGGAAGCCTTAAAATTCCGTCAATCAAGACGTAGTGAGGGAGGGCTGTTCCCGCGAAGGTAACTCGAATCGAGGCTGAAGGCGTATACTTTTTAACGCCATCAACGACGATGGCAGTCTTGAGTTGGCAACAATCCACGATTCCGACCGAAGTAGAATCGAGGCTCTTAAACTTGCCAACGCCGTGAGCCTTAACGTATTCAGCCTCCAGACTCGATTCGGTGATCACACCCTCGATTTCTACGTCTCGAGACGGAATATAGAGCTGATACTCCAAATTAAAAAAATTGCTAACAAGAATCGCGTTTGCGGCCTTCCGGTCTGCCACAACGACGCGCAATTTATTTGGCCTTACCTTCGAAACACTGGTAACGGAGGGCCACCTCGCCAGATCTTTGGTGATCTGCACCACATTCAAACCTTTACCGTTTGCTTTGGGCCGGATAAAAACCACCCAGGGCCCAGAAAAGGTTGAGTTTTCCGGATAGGTCCGGAGTCGGGATGTTTTTTCCACAGCTGTAGGTGGTGAGGGAGAACTAACTACTAGAGGGGCATGAGCACTAGCATTTGAAGGACCAGCTACTGCTGAATCCTCCAGATGCTCCTCATCTTCGTAGATGATCCTCTCATCATCTACAGCTGGTGGATCCAACCCCCCGCCTTCGCTCATATTTTTTCGCGGAGACACGAATGTCTACCGTGGAAAAATATGAGCGGAGCAAAATATGAACGAAATAATAAAGAGAAAATGATAGATACAAGAAAAAGAGAAAAAATGAAAAAAGAATTACCAGCTAATTAAGCACTCTTTTATATTTATGGCTCCTTCAATGTCGATGAACCCAACCACGTGGTCTTCTGTTGTTGGTTGAAGATGGCTGCTCCAATTGGTACTGGGCACAATCAAATGATGATATCCAGGGTAATTTGCCAAACAATTGCGATGCCCCTGGTGGTAATCAACCTCTCTTGGCGGTGTCGGTCAGTTTGGTGAAAATGGGAAAACTGCAATCCACCAATAACCCCACTTTTCCGAAGGGTTATGAATGTCAACTCTGCCCTGGCGAATGGCAGGAAAATGTCCACTTTTACAACCCGGCACACAACTCCGGATAAAAAGGTTAACCGTCCGGACGGTATCCACTCCCGGAATAAACGGACGGACAACGGACACTTTTTTCTCACACACTACTAGACACTAATGCTCGAGATGCGCGAAACCACAAGTGTTCTCAACGAGTGTTGCAAGACGAATGAAAAAAAAAAAAAAAATATGTGTTAACAAGTAAGTCAGAAATTTGGCTCGCCTCCGGCGGAATTTACTCTTAAATCTCAAGCCCAGACATTTCATTTTACAACACTATATAACGTTCACGAATTGAAACTTATTTTTAATTGTAAATTTTGATTTGCAATTCAATTAACCTTTTGTATTGAAACTCTAAACTTGACTTACAAAAACCCTACCTCGTCTTTAGTGTAGAAGTGTAACTAAACTTATACAGAGTTTGAAACGAACCATTTTAAATTCAAAACTAATAAATCGAATACTTATTTTATACATCGACAATTTGAATACCATGAAACAGGCATTAAAATCTAACAGAATAAGCAAAAAAATCTTAAATGTTATACACCTTTACCATATTACTAAAAATTTGGATTTAAATAAAACAATTTATGTCATTAAAAATGTTATGCTGATATGAAATATTCTCCAAGAAACCAATTTCAGTCTAAATTTTATATTGTTCTTGTTTCTCTCAGCATCACATTTGAAATTTTTTTGATAAATTACACAGGGCCAAAAAATTTCATTTTCCCGAGGTGCAATGAATTTCATCTGATTTTGACGAAAAAGAGTGCCCTGAATCTTAATGTGCAATTTTTCTATCTGCTTTTGTTATTGAAATAGTTAAAACTATTTAAGGAAGCTTTGCTTTTTTTGACAATCTTGAAAAAAAATACAACATTTTGAAATAAAAGTTTTAAATCAATTATCAACTTTTATCAATACTTTAAGTCACTTTGAGTTTTGAGAAAAAAGTAATACAAGTTTTTTATTTGTTTACATTCTCTCATTGAACGAATTTTAAAAAAGTTTTTATCCAAATGGAATTTAAGATACTTTTAAAAGCATAAATCTAATAACCGTTTTGCAAGTTCCAACAAATTTGTGAATGAAATCGAGGCTTTTTTTTAACTTTCTGCCAGTGAGGTCAAAAATACATGTAATGATATATTTCCTAATTTGAAAAAAAAAACTGTTAAATTTTACTTTTTTAGAACATGTATCATCTTCATCATATAAATATCTTTCTATATTTGAATGAAGTATAATAAACGAAATCAGAATCAGATTTTTTCATAAATGTATGTTTGAAAGTTAATCAGTTATCAATGATTGATTTCACTTAAAACTGACACATTTTAAAACTCCATAGAGGTAAAACTAAATGTGATTGTTCAAATTTGACAAAAGATCAGAGTTCAGGACGTTAAAATCTATCACACAATCTATCACAAATCTATCTAAATCACAAGCACTAAAATGCTGTTCCCTTGAGTTATCAATTGAACTCTATAAGTAATAATAGCTAGACGTGTGTATTGAAAAAAATTCTTCATTAATGTTTAAAAATTTATTTGGTTTGAATTTTAAATTGAGTTAACCGAATTTTCTAGTACAATCTTTAAAATTTTGAAAAAAAAATTACCGAATTTTTATGACGAGCTATTTAAATTTTAAGAAATATTTTTGATACGTTTGGCTATGATTTTAAATTCTTAATTTTTTCGTTCTAAAAGCAAAAATCTTTAAATATTTTGCTAATCGAAAATTCACATTTCAAATCGCGGTAATTTTTTTTTCAAATTCAAAACACTACAGAGGATTTTTTTAATTGACGCTCCAGTTAAAAATGATGAAAAGAACTGTAAATTAATATGAATAGTAAATAACTATTATTATACATTTCCTAACAATTAGTCATGGTTAATGTTTTACCTGATCAGACATTTATTATAGAATTCAATTTTTTTCAGAATCTGTGTTTTTGAAAAATTGAGTTCAAATTTAAAAACTAGACTGCTTAAAAATTATGTTGAAGCAAATTCCTAGTTCAGATCATTTGAAAAAAGTTATCAATGACTTCCCGAAAAATAATTTCCATGTTAATTATGTATTTTTGGTATTGTTATTATTTTTAGCTAAATTTGAATTTTGAAAACCCCCCCATGGACGGGTCCTTCGCACGGGCCTGTTGGGATGCAACAGAGATGAAGAGATTGTGGAACAAAATGGCCGCTGAGGTCAGCGAATAGGGTGTCCAAACTTAGATCAGTGGTTCTCGACGAAAAGTTCGAAATTTCATCAAAACAACATCGGAATAATTTTTTGAAGTGCAATTAAAATCCTACATTTTGATTACAAAACATTTTTATTTCGTTTACATAGCTCCGAGATAGACCCTTTTTAATGAGTCCAGAGTTTGCGTGATCCATGCTTTAAGGCATAGTTTGTACTGGATTTTGAGTAAGATTTAAGGTTTTTGTAAGATTGTTTTTCGCAATAATGTTTTTTACTCAAAGTTTGAATAAAGACTGTTTTGCGCCAAAAATCTTTTTTCTTGAATATGTGCTTTGAGCCCCACATTGGTGACACTAAATATAATCCGAATCACCACTCACCTTTCATCCAAGGTTGCCGAAAAAAATATATGTTTTGACGAAAAAAATCTGACGATCTTTGATTTTACTCAAAAATTCTGTGACGGTTTTCTGTGATGCTTTTTCCATCAGTTTAGTTCAAAAATCCTGTCAAATGGCGCCATTTTTATATTTTTCTTATGAAAAATCAAATAACTTTACCATTTTTGTTCCAATGTAAAGATAATAATTCAAAATTTATAATGACATTAAAATTTATAATGACACTAGCTGATCCCGTACGAACTTCGTTTCGCATTTAACTTTAAAGCTGATGAATTTGTATTTAGTTGGTAATTGGGACGAGTTTTCACAGAAATAATGTGAATTTGCTTGTCTACCAAACGGAAATTTAAAATAAGAAATCGAACGACCGTCGAAAAGAAAACCCGTGTACAAATTTTTGTCTTTTTCGGATGCATAGCAACGAAATTATGATCTGATTGTCGTCTGATTGAATATTTTAATTCATAAATCAATTGTCCGTTTTGTAAAACACCCGTGGATGATTTTTTGTCTGGATCTCATGCATAATAAAACAATTATTGCAAAAACATTCAACAGTAAATGTGGACGACCTTCTTTCTGTCGTCTAATAGAAAATTTGTTATCAAGAATTGATCCCTTGTCCTGGAAAACTCTCGTGTTTAACAACGTAATGATTGCAAAAAAAAATCGAAAATATTAAGACGAACACTTTTACTAATTCCTTGTCAAAATTTGACACGTGAAATCAAAAACATATGCTGCAAAACTCCCATTTGCTAATTTTCATTATAATCCGATGTATAACCAAGACATTGGGGCTTATTCTGAGAGTCAGGTGACGTGATGTGCAAAATTTCACATCGTTGTGCCGACTCCAGAAACAACTCTAGGCTAGAAGTTTTAGCTCAAATGTCCTGCGGTCGATTTTCGGAGTTCATTCATACTAACGTTTCTTCTCTGAAACATTTCCTGGAGTCAGGATAAAGAAGTGGAATTTTGTGAGTCACGTCACTCGACTCACAGAATAACCCCCAATATAGCAATAACAGTGAACAGATAATATGGACGATCATTTTTGCCGACACCTGACTCGAGATTTGAAATCTGAAACAATTGAGCGTCCCTTAAAACTTCTATGTGAAAATTTTCATCTCTATCCAATGCATAATAACGCCAATAACCCAAAAACATTGAACAGTTCATATGGACGATCCCTTTCGCAGACCTCTGAATTGAAATTTGACTCCTGAAATCAATTACTCGTTCCTTGAAACTCCCACGTACCAAGTTTACATCTTAATCCAATGTATTTAAGCATTAATATCGCAAAAACAGTATTAATAAGGACGATCCCTTTGGCTGACCATTGACCCTGAATTTGAAACCTGGAATCGATTGCTCGTTCCTAAAAATACTCTTATGCAAATTTTCATCAAAAACAAATCTGTAATAACGCCAATATCGCAAAAACATTGAACAGTTGATATGGACGACCCCTATTGCCGAACCCTTCTACGAAATTTGATAAATGGAATCGATTGTCCGTCCCTTAAAATCCCTGTCTGCAAATTTTCATCTCAATCCAATGCGTAATAAAACCAATATAGTAAAAACATTAGAAAATTGATATGGACGACCCCTTTGGCCAACCCCTGACCCTGAATTTAATTCGTAGAATCGATTGCTCGTCCCTCAAAACACTCACTGGCAAATTTACATATCAATCCAATGCATAATAACGTCAGAATAGTAAAAACACTGAACAGTTCCTATGGACGACCCCTTTTGCCGACCCCTGACACAAAATTCCATACCTGGAATCAATGCCTCATCTCTCGAAACCCCTATGTGCAAATTTTTGTCACAATTCGACAAAAAGTAACGTCAATATTGCGAAAACAATATTTGTCTTGTATGGACGACCCCCTTCAGAAGGGGTCATCCGAAAATCTGAAAACATTTTTCATCATTCCTGGTCCTAATGAGTATCCATGCCAAATTTCGCTTCTCCAGCTCTTAAGATGGCTGAGCCTATAGAGGACAAACAAACAAACAAACAAACAAACCCACAGAAATTGCTTTTTATATATATAGACTAGCTGATCCCATACGAACTCCGTTTCGCTTTCAACTTGGAATATGTCATGAACAGTTTGTATGAAAGCCAATTGCCAAGCATTTTCCAGATGCACTTCTGAATTCATTGTTAAGTAATAATTGCAAAAATATTGGTAGATCACTTTGTCTGTGGTCTGCTACTAAATTTGAAATCAGAAATCCTTTGACCGTGCCAAAAAACCACGTGTATAAATTTCGACTCGATCATTGCATAACAACGCAAATATTGCCAAAAAGCTAAACCCCTTTCGGGGGCTCTTATACAATCTTTGATGACTGAAATCGATTGCCCTTCCCTCAAAACTCCCGTGTGCAAATTTTCAAAGCAATCCATTGTATAATAACGTCAATATTGCTAAAAACAGTGAAAAATTAATTTATGTGGACGACCCCTTTCTTTGACCCCTGGCAAAACATTTGACATCTGAAATCGGTTGCTCGTCCCTGAAAACTACTGTGTGCAAATTTTCATCCCAACCCGATGTAAAATAACGACAATATTGCAAAAATATTGAAAGGTTTATATGGACGACCCCCTTTGGCGGCCCCTTACATTGAATTCAATACCTGAAATCCATTGCTCATCTCTCAAAACTCTCGTGTACCAATTTTCGTCTGAATCCGATGTATAATAACGACAATATCGCATCAACAATGAATAGTTAATATGGACGACCCCTTTGGCTGACCCCTGATTTTAGTTTGAATAAGTGAAATCAGTTGTTTGTCCCTAATAACTCCTATGTGCAAATTTTCACTCCAATCCGATGTTTTAAAACGTCAATATCACTAAGATATTGAAAATTTAATATGGACGACCCCTTCTACCGGCCCCTTACACTGAATTTGACACCTCAAATCGATTGTACGTCACTCAAAATTATCGTGTACCAGTTTTCATCTGAATACGATGTATATTAACGTCAATATCGCAAAAACAGCGAACAGTTAATATGGATGACCCCTTTGGCTGACCCCTTACACAAAATTTGACACCTGAAATCGATTGCTCGTCTTTCAAAACACTCATGTGCTAATTTTCAACACGATCCGACGAAAAGTAACGTCAATATCGCGAAAACAATATTTGTCTTCTATGGACGACCCCCTTCAGAAGGGGTCATCCGAAAATCTAAAAACATTTTTCATCCTTCCTGGTCCTAATGAGCATCCATGCCAAATTTCAGACCTCTAGCTCTTAAGACGACTGAGTCTATAGAGGACAAACAAACAAACAAACAAACAAACAAACATCACTTCCATCTGTACCGTTGAGCCGTCAACACGTACGCCGGAGCATCGTATCGTTGCTGTGTACCTGCAGGAACATTTTACATTATTTATTTTTTCCTTACCTGTATTTCAATCAGCACTTTTCAGTGCTAAAATTATTTTGATTTTCTTTTATTCATATTTTCTCTTTTCTTTCCAGCATGGGGAAGTCATCGGCCGGCTCAAGGGCCGGTAGGAAACGGATTGCCGAGCCTAATTCAGGTCCATCGCCCAAAAAAGTTGACATTTCCAATTCATTCGATGTCCTTCATAACATCGGTGATGAGGAAATATTCATATTTAATTCTGATAAGAGTACTAAGAAACCTTCTTCTTCTTATACTCTTAAAAACGAAAAGATTCCACCAATAACGGTCACGATTCCTGACTTCAATGCCTTTCGAAAAGAAATCGTCACTTCCGTCAAGGATGTGAAGATTTCTTTTCAGATCGGCCGAAGGGGAACTGCTCGTATATTGGCAGAATCTTTTAATGATTTTCAAAAGGTTTTAAATTATTTGAATAATAAAAAACACCAATTTTTTACGTACGACACTAGAAGTGATCGTCCATTTAAAGTTGTACTTCGTGGTCTCACTGGCGATCAGACACCGGATGAGATCACAGTTGAATTAAATTCTTTGTTAGGTTTTTCTCCAATTCAAGTAATTCAAATGAGGAAAAGAACCAACACGAACAATACCAGTAGTGTTGGTTTTGCTCCTGAACTTTATTTGATCCATTTTAAAAAGGATCAGGTTAATAATTTGCAAATTCTTGAAAAGGCTCGTCTTATGTTTCATTGTCGAGTCAAATTCGAACCTTTTCGTAAATCTTCTACCAATTTTCTTCAAAATATTACGCAATGTCGTCGTTGTCAAGCTTTTTGTCATGGCACTAAAAATTGTAGAATGAATGCCAGATGCATGTTTTGCGGCTCATTCGATCATGAAAAATCTAAATGCCTTTTTGGTGGTGATAAGCCAAAAACAGAATTTTTTAAGTGTGCGAATTGCGCAGGTAATCATTCCTCGAATTCTCTAGAATGTCCCGTTAGGGCAAAAATTGTTGCTTCTAGGAAAAATCCCAAAGTTTCCAGAAAAGTTTCTTCTCCTCCTTCCTCATTTTCGTCTTCACACGTCAGGCCGGCAAACAACCTGCCTGTTCGCGGTCAGCCTCGGTCTACATTGGAATCACGGCTGGGTAATACCCGAAGTGATTTTAATGTTACCTGGGCTGATTCTGCGCCACAGACTCGTTGTTTATCGTTCTCAGAGGTGGTTGAAAATGGGTTTCCCTCTCCAGGCATATCTAATAAAAATGGGAAAAAACCAAGTCTCAACGTTCATGCGAAGGCTTGGGAAAATCCCCGAAATTCAAATACTTGTTCTTCTCCTTCATTTTCTGATCCTCAGAATTTTGTTGATTTGGGTGAGATTACTGAGGAAAAATTAAAATTTTTGCATCAAAATTTAATGGAAATGATGCAACTTATGTTGAAAGCAAATTCAATGTTTGAAGCTTTCCAAACTTCTTTTAATTATGCTAACAAAATTATTATGACTTTGCGATTCCCTCATGGATCCAAATAGATGTTTAAATATTATGAATTGGAACGCTAGATCTTTGCTGGCTAACCAAGATGAATTCTTTTTATTTTTGAAAACTCAAAACATACATATTGCTGCCATCACTGAAACTTTTTTAAAGCCAGACAATAACTTGAAAAGCAATGTTTCCTTTAAAATTTTGCGTAATGATCGACTTGATCGACAAGGTGGGGGTGTAGCTATTGTCATCAATAGTCGTCTCAAATTTAGACTTCTTCCTTCTTTCAATACCAAAGTCTTAGAAACAATTGGAATTGAATTAGAAACTTCTATGGGGAAAATTATAATTGTTGCCGCATATTTGCCTTTCCAATGCAGCGGTGAACAGAAAAATTTTTTGAAGGGAGATTTACAAAAACTCACCAGAAATAAATCTAAATTTTTTATTATTGGTGACTTTAATGCAAAACACCGATCTTGGAATAATATTTCATCAAATTCAAATGGGAATATTTTATTTAATGACTGCTCTGCAGGTTATTACACTGTTGAATATCCTAATGGGCATACTTGTTTCTCTTCGATTAGAAATCCTTCCACAATTGATTTGGTTCTAACGGATTTAGGCGAGCATTGTAGTCAATTAGTTACTCATGCGGACCTCGATTCAGACCACCTTCCAGTAACATTTTCTTTATCCCAAAGTCCCATTGAAAACCCTTTAAAATCAACTTTTAACTTTCAAAAGGCTAACTGGGAGCGATATATGAATTTTATTGAACGTAACCTAGATGTAAACGTTCCACTGAATTCAATAGAAGATATTGATTTGGCTGTAGAAAATTTGACAACTTCAATAGTCAATGCTAAAGCCGCTTCAATACCTAAAGTTAAACATAAATTTAATCAACCTTTAATTGATGATGATCTTCAGTTCTTGATACGACTGAAAAACATTCGTCGACGCCAATATCAACGTACTAGGGATCCTTATTTGAAATTAATATATTGCGACCTTCAAAAAGAGATCAAACGTCGTTTAAATTTCATTCGTAATGAAAATTTTGCTAAAGCAGTAGAGGATATAAAACCCTACTCAAAGCCATTTTGGAAATTAACTAAAATTCTGAAAAAGCCCCAGAAGCCAATTCCTACTTTGAAAGATGGGGATAAACTTCTTTTAACTAATTCAGAAAAAGCTCAAAAATTAGCCCAACAATTTGAGTCCGCTCATGATTTTAATTTAAACGTTGTAAGTCCAATTGATGCTCAAATCTCCCTAGAATTTGATGATATTCTTTCTAAGCAAAATGTGTTTGAAAGTTCTTGTGAGACAAATATTGATGAACTTAAATTGATTTTCAAAAAATTTAAAAATATGAAAGCTCCAGGTGAAGATGGGATTTTCTATATTCTTATTAAAAAGTTGCCTGAAAGCACTTTAAATTTTTTAGTTAAAATCTTCAACAAATGTTTTCATTTGGCTTATTTTCCCAATAAATGGAAAAATGCCAAAGTAACTCCAATTTTGAAACCTGGAAAAAGTGCTTCAGAGCCTTCAAGTTATCGGCCAATTAGTTTGCTTCCTTCTTTAAGTAAACTATTTGAGAGAGTTATTTTGAATAGAATGATGATTCACATTAATCAGAATTCTATTTTCCCTGATGAACAATTTGGTTTTCGTCATGGACATTCTACTACACATCAACTTTTGAGTGTAACTAATATGATTAACGCTAGCAAATCTGAAGGTTATTCAACTGGTGTTGCTCTTCTAGATATTGAAAAAGCTTTTGATAGTGTTTGGCACAAAGGTTTAGTAGCTAAATTAGCTCGATTTGATTTTCCTCTATATCTCACCAAAATTATTCAAAATTATTTGACTAGCCGAACCTTACAAGTAAGCTATCAAAATTCATGCTCTGAGAGGACACCCATTAGAGCTGGTGTCCCTCAGGGCAGTATACTTGGGCCAATTTTATACAATATTTTTACTTCTGATCTTCCTGATGTACCAGAAGGAAAGGGTAGAAGATTGTTCGCTGATGATACTTTGCTTTCAGCCAAAGGTCGAAATTTACGGGTGGTACGCAGTAGATTGCAACAAAATTTAAATTCCTTTTTGAATTACTTGAAAATGTGGAAAATTTCTCCTAACGCTTCCAAAACTCAACTTATTTTATTTCCCCATAAGCCAAGAGCAAATTTTTTAAAACCTAATGAAAATCATTCCATAACTTTTAATGGGGTTTCATTAGAATGGTCTGATCACGTGAAGTACTTGGGACTTACACTTGATCGGAATCTTACTTTTAAAAATCACATTGAAGATATTCAATCTAAATGTAATAAATACACTAAATCTCTTTATTCTCTCATCAACAGGAAATCCAAGTTGTGTCTGCGAAATAAGATGCTTATTTATAAGCAAGTCTTCCGACCAGCGATAATGTATGCAGTTCCGATTTGGTCTAGCTGCTGCGCGACGAGGAAAAAAGCCATCCAGAGGATTCAGAACAAGGTTCTGAAAATGATTTTGCGGCTTCCACCTTGGCACAGCACCGAAGATCTTCATCGGATTGCGGGCATTGAATCGATCGAAGAGATGGCCAACAAAATCATCTTCAACTTCAGAGGCAAATCGATGCAGTCTTCCATCGCAGAGATTCGTTCTCTCTACAATTAGTTTAATTTTAGGATAGTTTTAGTTTTTAGTTGTAAGTAAAATATTTTTTTGATATTACAGGATGTTCTCCTACATAAAAATACTTGATTGCGCTCAGCAAATTTAAGTCAAATAAATAAATTTTAGTGATTAGTAAACTATAGGGCTCTGGACAGTTCATTATTGAACTGAACACCTAATTTAATGTAATTATGTAATATAAATGTAATGATGAATTGGTACGAATAAAGATATATTTAAAAAAAAAAAAAAAAAAAACAAACAAACATACAGAAATTGCTTTTTATATATATATATAGATTAAAATTAATTCTTGAAAATGATGAAAAAAAGTTCAAAACTTCGAAATTCTGTGACAATTGTGAATACTTTTAAAATTCTGTATTTTGACACAGATTCTGAGATTAAAATTTGCTTAAAATTCAGAATACTGACCTTGGCTTCTTCGAATAAGTTCTTATGCATTAAATCTACAATAAATTTTGTTGATACCAAATTTTAATTTGACAAGAAACTGTCATCATAAACCTCCAATATCCAAGCATTTCTACGAAGACTTGGAAATTTTACAAATTCTATAAACTCTCAAAAGCCGTTCAGCTGTTTCATCAGTTTCCGTCCAACTTTCATAGTGTCTATGAATGAACTGTGATCTTTTAAGTTTAAGTAAATGGTTAAACTTTAAGAAACTTAAGTTAAATGTGTCAAAGACTAAATGTATGATTGTGTCTAATAGTATTGTCAACTGTGATTCGTTTGATGTCCAGATAGACGGCACACGCTTAGAATTGGTCAGTGAAATGAAATACCTTGGTGTGATATTAGACGCAAAATTGAATTTCGACAAACACATCGACTTCACAGTAAAAAAAGTAGCTCAAAAATATGGAATCCTCTGCCGCCTCCGGAAGGACCTGTCGCAATGGAGTTTGATTTATTTATACAAAGCACTAATATCGCCACATTTTGAGTTTTGTCCTTCAATTATATGTTTCGCCAATGAAAAACAAATGACTAGGCTACAAAGGCTTCAAAATAAAGTCATGAGATTGATTCTGCGCTGCAATAGAAGAACTCCAGTTCGCATAATGTTGGATGCATTACAATGGCTCTCGGTTCGTCAACGCGTCACATTCCTCACCATGCTCCTTATATTTAAAATTACCAAAGGCATCGCTCCCGAGTATCTCCAACAATGGATAGTAAGAGGTACAGATCTGCACCGCTATGAAACCCGCTTCTCGAATGAAATTAGATCAGCCGCATTCCTCCTGTCTTCGTCACAAAATTCTTTATTTTACCGTGGTGTGAAAATGTTTAATACTCTACCAAGTGAAATAAAAAATGAACAAGTCCTGGCTAGATTTAAGAATAAGTGTTTGACGTTTGTGAAAACTAGCATTAGTTTATAAGTACGTGTTTTAAATGTGTGTAATATAGTTACCTGGTGATGATGATCAACTGAACATACGTCTCTGGGCCGCATATGACACATTATTCAAAAGCAACGCGATTCGGGGCGCGGTAAAACCCTTTCTTGGACTCATATGTGCGTGGGCGGGATGTATCCCAAAATAACCCTTTTCCCAGATGGTCCCTGTTCCAAAGTTGAAATAAAGACAGTAGTAGCACGAACAGTAAATATAAAAAGGATGGACGTACATGGGCAAAACAAAAGTGAATAAAGCAATTCAAAGTGGACAATAAAATGAACATTGGCTAAAGACTATCAAATATCTCAAAAGATAACTAGCCCAAGTCCCATGTACGGGGGAGTGGAGGTGGGCCATCATCATCATCATCATCATCTATGTTCAAAGACGAAATTCAAGGAAATGAATATTATCCGCTCATAAAAGTTGTGAACTTCTATTCTTCCTGAAACCTCCCAGTCTGGCTTCCAATATTGCTTCCAGTTTTCAATTATATAATTCACATGAATAGGTCGTCTTATTGATTGTGTTTATGGAGAAACTTTCTGCTTATGAATATAATTAGGTATACTAACAAGGATTTAATTGTAAGCTATGGTACGAAGAATAAACAGAAATAGCATTTTGCAGTTTTCTAAATACATAGTTGATTCGAATCTGATATGAATTGATGTTTTTGTTTCATACTTGCTAAAATACTATAGTAAAGCTGTTTAAGAGTTACATCTACATTTTATCATTAGGTTCAGGTTTTTAAACATACTGTAGAAACATTTGGGTGAAACTATTTTTCGACTTCTAAGTGTTAGTGGTTTGAAAGTAAAGCTTATTTAGAGCGTCTTCAAAACCAAAAAACAATTCGTTGGAAACGTAAGTCTCGTAAAAATTTCCTATGAAAAAACACAAAAAAATTGAAATTCAGTATCGAATGACCGGTTATAAAAACATGAAAACGGACCTTATTGCCAGACACCAAAGGAGTGAACTAACATTTCTAGCCTTCCGAATATTTAGCATGACTTTACATTCGACACGTTCAACTCTATAAAATCTTTCTGCAAACATTTATTTCCATATTCATGGCCATCACCCGTCGCGTATCGAATCGATTTAGACCGGCAGCTGAGGAGGTTCAGTTTATAATTCGAAAAAGAGGCGTACAAGTACCTACTCATCTTTATCACCGAACCAGATGATGGCAACGAGCGCAAAGTTTGATTGACAGAAATAGGTTGGCTCATTCCATACTCGTTGTATGTGTCACTGGTTAAAATTTTCTCTCAAAACCGTACGTGTGTATGACCCATGGAATAGTGGTGCGTGCTCATCATCAGCCATTTGGCCTAAATTATTTTTCTGCCATCGCTGTTCAAAATAAAGGGGTTTAAAATCAAGTAGATTTTCTTCAAAAAAAAAAAAAAAGAAAAGGAAATACACTTCTAAGGAATTTCGCTGAATAAGTTTTAATGACAAAATTTAAAATCTTGAGGGCAAGTGTCACCTTTGGCAGGAAACTTACGTCACTTAGGACAAAATGAAATGAATTTCTAGGTTTCTGAAGCCACGCATTAATTTATAGTCGCCGAAAGCAATGCTACTGATCATAATGCGTTTAAGTGCCAACACTGGGATAAACTTCATTTTTCAAAACATTTAAAATTATGAAAACCCAAAAATTTTTCATAGAATGTAATTTGATTTTCAAGGAATCAATTCTCAATAAAAATGTACTTTTCACTAAAAACTAAAGATATTTATTTCCCTCTTATATTGACTATTTATATGTTCAGTTTACAGTCCATCATCAAGTTTTTGGAAAGGAAAAAGGAGGAATTTCATGAAATTAATTTCCCACCTCACGCGACCACAACTTGGCGGTTCACTTTTCCGACACACGGTTTATGTTGTTGTTGCTGTGAGTGTACCCATCGAAGGATTATACGGACGAAGGGGTGGTAATTTTTCCCCCACATTGAGGAAGGCAGGAAGCAAACACATTTAATTTTTGGTTTGTTAGGATAAACGCGCCAAATTGGACCATGTGCCGACGTTCGTGTCGTTCTAACAAGGGCAAACGAAGCTGTCTGCCTCCAGTCATGGTCCAAATTCCTATGTACTTGTGTGTGAGTCTGTTTTGAATGTTTGTCAAAATGCATGCGTTTAGACTAGTTTTCAGTCATACTCGTAGGACACGGCAAGGCTGTGCTGATGTTGGCAGACCCGGCTGCATATAAATTTTCCATCCTTTAAACTCTTCTGTGCGGCTGAGAATGGAATGGTTCGTTGAAGATGAACTGGAATAGAATTAAAATAGGTTCACAATTATGCTTAGATTCACTATGCTGCAGAATTGAAAAAATCTTTTTAGGTACCTCCTGAAAAATTTTACGTGTGAATAAAACAAAAAAGGTGGCTCCAGAGAGAAACATTGTTGCTTCCACTCATATTTGAAAAAAAAAACCCTTAATTTATGCTTTTTCTAACAACATTGAAATTAATTAAAAAAAAAAGATTTTTGATTAATTTTATGTGTTTAGGATTCAATTTTGTTGATGCAGAGCTTAGAAACACTTGATATCTTTCTTCAACTTTTTTTTTTCTAAGCTAAGATTATCTTATGAACTATGAAATTCTTGGATGTAGTCACAACTTATTATTAACAACTTAATTGATAGTTCAATTAACACATTCATATAAGCCAAGGGTTTTTTAATCCCTAGAATAAAAGGTAAACAATTTCTTTTGTTCCCTTTAATTTCATCTGGTAGATTCTTGAATGACCATAATGGATAAAGGTCTCACATAAATATAGAAAATTATTTAAAAACGAAACAGCATTTTTTAAACTGGTTTTGAAAGATTTTGACGTCCTTAATTAAAATCTTTCATCACCTTTAGTTTTGGTGGAACGACGATAAAAATGTAAGAACGAACCAATTTTAAATAAAATCAATCATTGATAACTAATGATCCCACAAAGCTACATACATGAAAAAACAAAAATAGATTTTAACTCAATTTATGTTCATTCATTCCATGAAATATTTAGTTTTGGCGTTAATGTTTTTATTTGAAAGATAAAACGCTTAAAAAATTAACTATAAAATTCTACAGTTTTTTTTAATTTTAATTGTTACATAACATTTCAACTTATAACGTTTTGAGTTTTTTATATGTATGTTATTAATAAATTTATCAATTTCGTTGAAGACTGCAAAATAATATAACGTTTAGTACCGTTTATAGCTGTATAGAAACGGGAGACACGCTCACTACCCTTCGACAAAGAACTTACAGCACTTTTTACTTTGATGGTATTTTTTATCAAATTTTTTGATACATCAACTATCACACTACTATTGCACAAAGTTTGAGCTTTCTAAATTATACATATGTGGCCTGAGATAAAGTAATTCTATTAGAATAGGACATTTTGTACTTTCCCCATTGGAACTGCAATATCTCAGAAACTACGCAACGAATATTACTGAAATTTAGTAGGGTGATTGATGAAACATAAGACTAGCATGTCTGAAGTCCAACGACAAAAAAATAAATATTTGATTCATGAGTGTTTTGTAATCAGAATCTAACGATATTGTTTTGAGTTTTTAATTGAAATAGATTTACTGGCGGTTTCACATAAGATATGATTTTCATATGGATTCAATTTTGATAGAATGATTGTATCTTAGGCCATACAGTTGTTTGAAAGCTAAAATTTTGTGATTTGATAGTTGATCTTTCTTAAGGTTGCCAGATTTTTTTTCAGCACGTATCTGGACCGAACCAACCAAGCAATTTAAATAAAACCCTGGAAAAATCCAGACATTTGATTTCAAAAGTGACGATCATAAATTCGGCCAATATCTGGGCAAATTTTCTCAAAACCCAGAAATTAATAATCAAAAATAAAAAAAAAACAAATTGAAAAAAAATGTTTTCATCTAAACTAATCGACAGATTTTAAATTTGGGCATATAGTCGTTGTCACTGGCCCATTTATCTGGAGCAGAAAGCTCCAAAAAGAAAGAAGAAGAAGAAGAAGAATCTGGGCAAAACCCGAACATTTTTCAATGAAATTCGGGCTACAAGGCCGAGCCGGACTGTTTGAAAATTTTGTATAAGATATCCGGGCAAACTCGAATAAAAGCGGGCCATCTGGCAACCTTAATCTATTTTTCGCAGAAAATTTGATTAAAATATCTTATCAGAGTTTCCAGTAAACATTATCAGGAAAAATGGCCAGCTGATCGAAATTCAAGAAAGATAGCCATCGGTTCCAAAAATTTAAAAATGTGCAAAACAGGCAGAATTCGTTTCTCTCTAGGATACCCAACTTTTTTTTAGTATTTTGGAATTTTACGATTTGAAAAACACCAATTCAGTTTTATTTTTAGCCCTCTTTCATCAAACCAGAAGAAGGATGAAAAACGAAACTTTCTTCGATATCAAGCATATTTTTTTATTAAATGATATAGGCCATAATTGATTGCATTAAAATATATTTTATTCCATTTCATTCAAAACTTTGCCAGAGATGTTATGTCGGCCATACCTTAAATGAGTGCTTAAAAAAAAATTTAGACTTTTAGACGATGTGCAATTCAAAACGTCATTCAAAAGGTGCTGCGGTCAAAAAAATGATATTGTTTAATAAATCGTCGATGTACATAGCATTTTTTTCAAAACAAGACGGAAAATTCTGAAATTTCTATGTTTCAATGAAAATAAATCAAGATTGAATAAAAGAATATGGTTAGAAAAAGTGAACCACACAATCGTTCATGATATTTTAACCCGTGTATATTTCAATATCTGTTTATTTTATGTTTAACGAAAACAATTATTTGTGTCAACGTGATAAACATTGATATTTTTAAGAAGAGTTATCATTGTTATCAAGAAATTGAACTGGACAAAAAATTAAACACAACTTCAACTAATTTGAGTACAAATGTAAATATATATTTCGATTGTGGATAAAAACCGAAAGGCGATTGGCAAAATGGAAGTGCTTGAAGTTACTCCATTCCTTTACCAAAGTAATCAATTCATTTAAATAAAAAAAAAACAAATTCACATTACCCTTCAATAACTGAGGAAAGTTATCAAATATTTAGAATGTCCAACTTTTGTATCAGAGTTTGAAATTAACTAAAAAATTTTATGCTTAATCATGAATTTCTGAAAATGAATACATATTAGACTGCCCAACATTTGTATGGAAAATTTAAAACCTGTGAAATGTCATGCGCTGCAGGCTTAAAATCATCCTAGGCCTAGTACAAGATCTCATGCCAAATTTGGGCCAGATCGGATCACGGCAATTGGTCGTTCAACGAACCTGAAGTTTGTATGGGATTTTGAGACATTCCCTTCGGCCGATTTTTTTCCCTAAAGCCCAAATTTGCGGGTTTTTTTAAAGCCCAAATTATGACAAATATTTCATCCGAAGACTGCATTTCGACCGCAGTTATCAGTTTTTGAAGCCTAATTACTTCTCTATCTCAACTCTAATCGAAATGCATTCTTCGGATGAAATATGTGTCTTAAATTGGGCTTTACGAAAACCCGTGTTCAAAAGAAATCGGCCGAAGAGAATCAAAGCTTTTGATAAAAAAAACTGGTTTTTCATGTTTCTCCCGAACAAAATGTCTCAAAATTCCATACAAACTTCAGACTCGTTGAACGACCCCTTCACGTGATCCGATCTGGTTCAAATTTGGCATGAGATCTTGTACGAGAGCTAAAATTAATTTTAGCCTGCAGCGCATAACTTTTTCAAAATTCGGGTCATTTGGGGCACTCTAATACATATGTATTGACAAATGTTATGGCAACGAATCCAAAAGGAAAATTTTAAGAAAAAACAGGATTCCCAGAGATAGAAACTTAAAGGAAGTTTTTTGGACAATCATAAAATCGATAAAATATCACTCAGATAATCGCTAAAAAAATTCTTGCCTTTTTATTTGCCAATAGCACAAAAACTTTCTTTAATTCATCTGTATTGAAGTATGAGTAATCAACGCAGGTGTGTGTTGGAATTGATTTAAACTTCATTTATTTCATTCGTCAAGTCCTTATACAATTACTTAATTCTATAGCGATTATCATCTGGTCGCTTAAAACAAACTGATACCCAAACTCAGAATCAGTTCTTATATCCTATCGGATTCTGAGATATCCTCTCAGAATAAACTGCCAACACTGCTGGGTTACTCTGAACCACATGCTGTGTTGGCTAAGTTGATCGTGTATGATGACAACATTTGTATTGTTGTCATCATGATCGATCATCATTGGTTGTCAAAACGCTATTGTTCTCAGTATGGGAGTTGACCGAACAAAAGGGAAAGAGAAACTAAAAAAAACCAAAGTGGTTTAAATTTTCACCCATAAAGGAACGAAGGACGAATTTGTTTACGAGGATCCAAAAAACCGTGAGTATCAACAATCTGAGATATATGTAGCTGTAGTGCCCTAGATGAAAATCGTTTTTCGTTTTTCTAATGCAGTCGCTTGAGAAAAAAATTTCATTTTTGTGTTAAAATTTTTGAAATTTGAAACATTTGAAACAATTTAGGCGGTCACCGAATTAAAACATTCTAAAAAATATATCTTTATCAGGAGTGGACAGCTTCTGGTTTGAGTCTAACCATTTAAAATTGAGTTTTGAATGAAAACCTATGAAAAGCTCTACATATTAACTGATGCGAAGAGCTTAGAAATGAGTACACTAAAAAAAATTCTTATCGAATTCTGTCATTCTCTGTCCAGTCCAGAATTCAGCAGTTTCCACACAAATCTAGAATTAAGAAACAATTAGTATCCACTGCCGTGCTGATTAACAGCTGAAAATCTGTTATCGCTGTTTGTAGAATAGTTTTGCTTAAAATCGTCAATAGAAGGTCATAAAGACATGTTTCATTAAAGATAATTTCAACAAATTTTTCAGACTTTGAAGATTGTTTGCCACCTAAGAGGATTTCCACCCTTTGTTTATGAAATTTTTTTGGTTTCATGTTTTCAAAACTGTTTTCAATTAAATATTTAAGATTTAAATCCCTGCTCTATATGAGTTTTATTTTAAAAAACTTCAGTATTTTTTGAATTTTTTTTCATTTTGAAAATAATTGATGATTGAATATTTTCTTTATGGAAAATCAAAACAAATGAATTCCAAAAATATTAAATAGGTTTCGAGATACAAGTAAATGATTAAACATATTCTTTTAAAATACTTTTCTAAATCAATCATGGATTCCGATCGGTTTTCTCTTCAAGAATCTTAATACAAATAAACCAGTAAAATAATATAAAAAAAACGAATTAAATCTAAGCAACTGTTTATAGAAATCATAAAGGATTTGCATTGACCACTTCAAATTGATCATCATATCTGGTATTAGTCCTAATTATTTGAAAAAAAAATACAAAAATGTGATCAAGAAGTTTAATTTTAAACAAAAATTCAAAACAATGTTAAAGTGTAAAATTCTCTCAACCGAATTCATGATTAACAGTTCAATTTGAGTATAAGAGTTAAAAGTGATAAGAGAAAAAAAAACCTAATAAATACAACCAGCATTTGCATTTGCGAAGTTTTTCAAATATTTTAAGAACAATAGTAAACGGTGGGCGCTGAAAGTCTTACAAATAGAAACTTTAAAACAAAATGAAAAATCAGAGCTTTATACAAAAAAAGCGACAAAAAAGCTTAAAACGAAAAATTTCTTAAAGTCAGTAATCCATTTGAAAAATCAGCCTAAATAATCATCCAATGTTCATGCGTTCAATATTTTATCCAAAAGGTTGTCTTGGTATTTCTTTTTCCATTTTTAGTATTAAAACCTCCAAAATTAATATTTAGAAATATCCGAAATTTTCAAAAAAAAAAAAACAAGAAAAGAAAATTTTGCTTTTTACTTGACACGTCGATAAATTAAATTCAAATCAATTTTAATTCATAATTTTGCTTTCAAATCGCAAGTTTTTAAGTTTTTTTCCTAATCTTGGCACCATAGCACTTCAAAATTATCTCTTAGTTGAAAAAAATGTATCTTACGGACATGGTGTAACAGTATTCATTGTGTTTTCAATAAAACCTTCAGTTTTAACGTTAGGATTTTTTATTTTCAAACAAATTTTTTTTTATATATTTATTATAGAGATTTACCACAAACAAAAATTTTACTTCATGGACGGAAATGTTTTCCATTATTTATGGACAACAAATTGTTCTGGTAATTTTTTTTTGATTCCATAACAATGTTGTTCGATTGTATTTGTCACAGTGATGTTAAATAATTTTGAAACTGTTTCGATAACAGGAATCTTCCGAGCCTTCCAAATCTACTTGGTTTCAATAACGACATTCTTATTAGGTCTAAATAGTAGCTTAGACTGTTCAAAATATTTATAGTTGTATTGAGGAGGAATGTAAATTATACAGTCATAGTATTTCATCATCAAAGAAGAAGTCAAAATTCAAATAAATACCGCCAACAGGGACAACATGCAACACTTTTTAACTTCAATGGCTTATAAAATCTTAATGCTTACAGATAATCATTCCTCTTGTACATCAAAAGTTTTAAGGTTGATGGGACACCAAACTTACGTAGTCAGAAAAATTCTTGGTATTACCAGTTGTTTTTAAATTTACAAAGACATGCGATTTTCACCCTACTAAGAAAATGAGGAAAGTTGCAACAAGCTATGTAATTAATGAAAAATCAAATGAAAACGTTTGAAAATTTATAGTTTTTAATACATTTGTAATGTCATAACGCATAAAGCACCAATTGCAGTAATTATTGGTTTTTTTCGAATTAAATTTTACTTTTTTTCTGTCAAATTTTTTTTGAGGAAAAAGTTGTTAATCTGCAGCATACATTTAGGGGTAAAAAATACTACAAAATATACTTATAGCTTAAATCATGAAAATAAATCTTAGGATGGATGAAATTTTAATGTTAACAAACGCATAACAAAACAATTATATCCCAGCATGGAAACGCCATTTATAAGATTCAATTCTGATTTGCACTTTGTTGCTTTTTGCCCCAGACAGCTATCTGAATTATAAAAATATTTATTTAAAAAAAATTGGTGATTGACCGAAAAATATTCATACACCAACAGTGTTGGTATTGGATTATGAAAGCAATATAAAGTTTGTAGGTGATATCATTAAGCCAATCCGTCATACTAGGTAAAGTGTTTAACGGTTTCGAAAAATGAAAAAAATTGTACATTCATTGATCGATTTTTAAAATTTTTTATGAGAATCATAAACTTTAAAAACCATGCTAAAAACTATGTCATCATCAATTTGTTACCATTCAATCATAACTTTATTACAGTATATTGAAAGAAAAATTGTATGAATGTTGTGGTATACAATTGTTGCATCTAACCCTGCTTTTGCATGATGCCCCGTTTGACGGTACAGACTGACACAATTAAAAAAAAAACTTATTCATAGATGAGAGCAAATAATCACAAAAATCAAGGAGTTCTGTGTCGTTCATTGGATCTAAGAATGAAAACACGTCAAAACCGCTGGCTTGTTTTTTTAGCCTTGCAGTTCTTCCCATATAATATGTTTAAATATCAATTATAGAACTAGATTATAGAATCGTTACAAACAGAGCAAATAGGTATTGTCCTTATGGTAAGGTTGCCAGATTTTTTTTCCCGGACCCGAACATATCCTGCCAATTTTATCCGAAAGCCTGGAAAAGTTCGGGCATATGATTTCAAAATATTCATTCCAAAATCCGGGCAATATTCGAGTTAATTTGGTCAAACCTTGGAATTGTTTTGTAAAAATCACGAAGAAAACTCATTTTATGCATCAAAACACATCAGCAGTTTTTAAATCGTATTATTGGCTTGCAAAAACCGTTTATGATTATTTACATAAAACTTGCTAATAAATCGTTTTTGTAAGCAAAACTCTAAAAATTTGGAAAACAATATTTGATTTTTTTTCGTTAGATTTTACAGATAAATCTGAATAAATCCGGAGTATTTCAATCGAAATCCAGGCAACCGGGCTGGACCGGACTTCTCCTAAATTTTGTGTCGAATAAATATCCGGGAAAGTCCGGATAAAATCGGGCAATCTGGCAAGCTTACATTATGAGATTCTCTGAAAAACAAAAATTCTAATTGTAATTATAGCAACTTTGCCATGGTTTTCAAGGATCTGATGTTGTACTGTTCATTTTTAAATTATTATTATTATATTTTTCTGAGACCTTTTAACCAGCCGGGTTATACGGGGTTACGGTCATTTTTTAATGAATCAAAGAAAATCAAAATCGAGTATCAATATCAAAACAATACGAAGAGAAATCCTTCAATTTACCATCATCTTCTTCAAGAATCGATAAAACAAAACTTTTCCATTAGTTCCGTAGAAGAACAGCACAAGTTTTGTCTATCATTTATCTGTTGAATCCCCCCGCAAGTCCAATCATTTCAGCGCCTAGTTTTGTTTCCTTTTTTTGCTGCTCTCCCACTTGTTCACTACTCAACAACTTCCGGGGAACGCTTGTTCCTCACTGATTTATTTCACAATAAATTTCACTAAACTTTCATCCCCTTGAAAGTTTCAACGGCGTGCAATTGACTCTATTTGAACTTGACTTCTCTCGCCGTGTCGGTTGTTTTTCTTTCTTTGTTCGCCGCCCCAAGATACCTACCTGGGCAGAAGGAAATAAATTTTCAAAAGGTGAGCTCGTTTTCTGGGGGAACTTCAGCCAGCCAGAAGACATTCCAAAGGGTGCGGAGAAGAAAACACGAGAGAGCAGCAAAAAAGGACTAAAACGAAGTTATCATTCAAGTTCACTTACACTCAACTAGTGATGCTTTGGAATAAAGCGAAGCGAACACACAAACATGAGCTCACTCCGACAAATAATGGATTCGACCTTAGCTGGAGTTAGTTTTTGCTTCTCATTTTTCTTTCTTTTTTCATTGGAAAAGTTTGAGATGATTTATTTCCGTTGTTAGTTTTTGCTGGCTTAGTTATTGATTCGAATACCAGTACGATGGAAAGGGAGGCTTAACCTTTTAGAATAACTGTTGGAATTTGAAACTTTGGTTTCTATATTCTATAAACTTAGCTTGAATCGTTGTTTCACGTCACTTTGAATCACGATCCTAGACCGGCTGTGGTCATTTAAATGCAGCTCTTTGAATGTAGAGAAAAATGTTCCTACACACCAATTGGGCTCTTAAAGCCGTTTAAGAAAATTGCAAATAAACTAAGATTTCTATTTTACAAGTTTGAAGGTTATAATTATATTCAGGCTTAAAAAAATTTCTAGGAAAATTTTTGAAACATTTCGATGATTTTTTAGATTTTGGAAATCCTGCCCAGGGGGAAGTATTCCCAAATGCTCACATCCGGGGATATGCGCATACAGCCGATTGACGAAACGGCTGAAAAATTCAAATATCGAATCTGTCCAGTATGAAGGAAGTAGGCAGTTGCAGAAAGGAATTTGCCGTAGGGGAGTGTGGAAAATCATGGACCACTTTTTTTCTTTGCTTCATAACTTCTTTATAGATAAAAAGAAAAAAAATGATGGTATGGTTTTCTACATTTTTAAGGTATTATAAGCCATTTTTCTAAAGCAATTTTAGATGATGAAATAAAAAAGAGAGATTCGTATGATCGTATAATTCCTAAACCCTGGCTCGCGAACGTTTCGGCAAAATCCCTTATATAGGATGGACAAAATATTTTTCATAACTCTTAATTTAGCATAAGAAAATTTCACAAATAGGAAACACGTTTTTTATGTTCTGAATGTGAAAAAAAACATAAACATAGATATAGGTGATCCAAGATACCCCATAAAATGTGGCTCATGATTCCCCATAAGCAATGTTTTGCAAATTGGTTTCGTTTGTGTAACTTGTTGATGTTTCACAAAAAATTCTTTTTCCATGCGCAAGAACATGACAAAACTAAGATCATAAGCGTATGAGCATATTTTTGCTATGAACTTTAGGTTCCCCATCGATGGGTGGGAGCTTGTTTAGTTATGTAAGTAATTTTTTTTTTTAATTTTTTAACCTTGAAACATAAAAGAAGCATATAATGCGTATTTAACACAACAACATCTAGAAGAATTTGATTACGCAAAGCGACAAAAATGATGATTGCCTGAAGTCTTTGTTTTCATGCCAGTTTGCTAACGACGCTTTTAAAAAATTCGTTTAAATGCAAAATTATCTCTTGGTATTGAGCTCTACTCAAGATTTTCAACACGTTTCTTTGCAAGGAGCTCAACTCAACTCAAGATATTCAATTAACTGTTTAATAAGCGAAACATCCTTGGCAAGGAGCTTAACTTAAGGTTGCCAGAATTTTTTCAGCACGTATCCGAACCGGAGAAACTGGGCTATTGTTATCTAAAAATCAGGCAAAATCCGGGCATTTGTTTTCAAAATGGTCGACCAAAATTCTGGCAACATCCGGGCAAATTTGGTCAAAACCTAGAAATTACTCATAAAAAATCAAGAGAAAAATTAAAAAAAATAAATTTTTTCATCTAAATTTATCAACAGATTTTAAATCGTATTTTAGGCTTTCGAAAATCCTTTAATAATTACTTATATGAAACTTGCTCAGAAAATTTCGTTTTGAATGGATAAATAAAAAAACACAATGAATGAATTATGAGAATGAAAATGAGAATAAACCATAGCGAAATCCGGGCTTTTCCATTGAAATTCGGGCAACCGGACCGGACCGGACTTTTTCCAAATTGTATGTTAAATATCCGGGCAAACCCGTATAAAACCGAGCAATCTGGCAGCCTTACCTTAACTTTACTCAATGTATTAAACATTCTTCTTGGCAAAGAGCTAAACTCTACTCAAGATGTTTAATTATGTTTCGATCAGCAGTATATCCTTGGCAATGAGCTTGACTCTTCTCAAAGTTTTAAACATTTTTCTTGGCCAGGAGCTAAACTTTACTCAAGATGTTTAATTGTTTGTTTTAATCAGTTAAACAAACATCTTTGGTAATGTGCTGGTATTGACAATTTTTCTTGGCAAGAAGCTAAACTAGGATTATCATACGTAATCTTTTTAGAGTACCGTAAACTGGGGGAACTTTGATCACTTTTTTCATTCATTTTTGAATATTTTGGAAGGGGTTGCTTTTTCGTAATACCTAAAAGCTTTAAAACCCTTACTGAGGTGAGGAATATCAAACATGATCATTGATTGAAGTAAATTCATACGACATTTGTGGTCATAATGAAATGTTTGTTACAAAACCAGATTTCGAGTTTCGGGGTAACTTTGATCACATTGGTTTAAACGTATCTCAACATCTTCAAATTTATTGTTATGATGCCATTTAGCACAGAAGGCTCAAAATATCGATAACAGTAATTTTTGTTTGGACTCGATTGAATTTTTCAACGTTTTCTTTCAAAAACAAATATACTGAAAAGATGGACAATGTTGCTGCATACATTTAGGGGCAAAAATTAAAAATATTTCTTTATATTTTTTGGCCTCAAAAACAAATGAAATTTTATCTTCATGCAATTTCCTGAGTCCTCGCACTGTTCCCATGTTTTTTTTTCTTCAAACTTAATCATTTGATAGGGTTTTTAGCCAATTTTTCTATACGAGCTTTTTCATGGAAAATGACCGATTTTTTTTCAATATCCAAAAATTATCATCAAATGACCATACAAATAATACTTAAACTAAACCCAAACCAAGAAAAAAAGTGGAACTTTCACATTAAACAACCCATTTGCTCCTAAATGCTTAAATTTGATCAGGAGAGATGTTTGTTAGTGAGGCTTCAAAAACCAAGATATTTTAAGATTTTAAAATTACATTTGAAGTAATATAAAAAATATTCTAATAAAAACCAAATTTAGCTTATTTGTAACTTAATTTATAGGCTTTCAAACGTAGTTAACAGTTTGTTACTTTGATTTATCGGCCTAGCGGTGAAAAGTGATGTCCTTTTTAGTAGGGACATCTAAAGGTTATGAAATTTTTATATAGATGGATAGAAGGTTAGAAGAAATGAAAGATGGTGGAAATGAGCGGGTAGAATTTGTCTAGAAGCATTACCATCACATACCAAATTTTTGTTCCTCACGAGCCTACTACTATGAAGTGGTAGATACAGATAGAGTTGCATCTACCACCACACATTAGTAGGCTTAGCGTGGTCCGCCCCACAAGCGAGAACTTGTAGTGCGGACGAACTAGATGCAACTCTATCTGTATCTACCACTTCATAGTAATAGGCTCGTGAGGAACAAAAATTTCGTATGTGATGGTAATGCTTCTAGACAAATTCTACCCGCTCATTTTCACCATCTTTCATTTCTTCTAACCTTCTATCCATCTATATAAAAATTTCATAACCTTTAGATGTCCCTACTAAAAAGGACATCACTTTTCACCGCTAGGCCGATAAATCAAAGTAACAAACAAAAATTACGGTGGTTAATCTCTTCATAGTAGTTAACAGTTTTCAGATATTTTAACTTAAAACTTAGTTAATGATGATTATCTGCAAAAATTTCATGTTGATCAAAGTTACCCCGCTGATCAAAGTTCCCCCAGTTTACGGTACATGTACTATTTTCCGATCGAGAAATAGGCGTACTTTTCTTTTTGTGAAATTTTACGAAATGTACTCTTTATTATGAGAGCCATTTAATCAGAAATATGAACTTAATTGTTTCAGTGTATGTAGTATGTTTGCCACATCTTATAGAAATACGAAAGAAATACAAATTGCAAATACTTCCAATATCATACCTAAATATCCTGTATTCATGAAGGCATCTTTGAATCGTAATTTACAGCGAGCGCAATAAGGGCCGTTGAGTTTATTGCATAACCCCGAACTGTTTAATATTAAAGTGCACAAAAGCAGTATACTCAAATGTTTCTTAGCGCAAAAATCTCATAATTTGTTTGTTCAAGGGAAATTTACGCGCCTAATTTATTTTAAATCAAGTATTCCGTCGGGTTTGGTGTTTTTTGTCAGCAGAACATCAAATACTAATTTCCTTCGAATAATTCAATAAGGAATATTCAGTCTCTGACTTTTCTCTTTTCATTAGTTGAAAACTTATGAGCAAATTTACAACTATCATATACATACGTCATTCTTAATCTTCCCAGATTTTTTAACGTGCGTATTTGGGTATTTTTACCCAAAAACTTGGCAAAATCCGGGTATTGGATTTATAAATATTCAGTAAATATCCGGGCAAATCAGCCAAAAATCCAGGCTTTTCCCATGACAATTCAACTTAGCTTAGCTTAGCTTGGTAGATTATTCATATCCACCTTAAATAATCTTCAGGCTTTTCCCATGACAATTCAAGAGAAAAAGTGAAAAATGAACACATGAAAAATTACTCTTTATTGAGTTACATCAGCGATGTTCAATTCAAATTTGACATTTCCAAAAAAAAAAAGTTTGCACGTGTATTTCGATGAAACAAGCTCAAAAGTTTTAGTTTGGATTTTGCTTAGATTTTGGATAAATCCGGGCCTTTTTTGGATATCTAGGCAACCGGGTCAAACGCATACCTATTACTCCCAACAAAGTTGCAGAATTTGAATGACTCTAAATAAATCTGTTTTTTTTTATTTCATAAAGTTTTCTTTACTCTTTTGGAACTTTTTATCATTGTACTCCTTTCAGCTTTGCGAGATATGGTAACCCTTAGCTAAGCTAAACTAATGATCTGTTTTAATAAGCGAAATATCTCTGGCAATGCGCTTTACCCTACTGAAGGCATTAAACAGTTTTCTTGGCAAGGGGCAAAACGCTACTCAAGATGTTTGAATCTTCGCTTGACGATCACTTTAATTTATATGCATGCAGAAAAAATCCAAAATATGAGCGTTAATAATCATAGCAGCTTTGTCCAAGGTGGGTATATATTCAGTAGGTGTTCCCGAATAACGAATTCCCGATTCAGCCATTTTGGCTATGTAGGCTATGCAACTATGCGGAACTCATGAAGTTTGTTTACCAACAAACCACAGAAAAGCTGAGCAAAAAATAAACAAACTCATTGAGAGCCCCGCTCACTCCTCGCCTACTTACTGTGAAAGTCGGAGAACCTAGTGTATCTAAGAACCTTGGCTTTGTCTACTAGCGACACGTCGCATACGTCGCGACGTTGAAAATAATAACGACGCACCGCAAGTTTCCTAGGAGACCTGGAGCATGCGATTGATGGCCTAAGTAAAATGTATAGTAAATAACATAAACAATGTTCGAGTACTACATCGAAATCGCCTACTGGACTGAAAAAAGAAAGACAAACCTGCGAATGACAGAAATCTCGCTAGTAAAAAAGCGTCGCTAGTCCTACTGTCGCTATTCGGTTTGGTGCTATACACATAATATAAAAATACTTATACCTCGGCAAGGAGCTGAACTCTACTCAGAATTGTCGTAACCTCCATTAGATTCAAACAATTGTTATCAAGTCATTGACTAGGAGCTTAACCCTACTCAATGCTAGTTGTGTAATATAGACTGAACTTCATTCAAGTGCTACATGTATATTAGTATATTTCTTGGTAAGGAGCTGAACTCTACTCAAGAAACCATATGGTTATGATGCTGTGATGAATTTGTTAATGAGTAAATTTCTACTCAAGTTGGTAATACGATTTAATTATGCAAGGTTTTCTGTAATATTCAATTTTTTTTACCGATATTCCGTTTTTTACAGGGAAAAATCCGCGCAAGTTGAGCTGTTTAAGAGCCTTTTTTCAAATTCAGTCAAATTTGACATTTGACATTGATTAAAATTCATTATCAATTTGAACGTTAACAAATAGTTATTACTATCGTATTGTATCACAATTATTTCTAATTCAATTGCAAACATGTGTATGAATATAAAATTATTTGTTTGTTTTGTCCACTGTTTTTTAATACTCAAATAAACAATTCAAATAAAAGAAAACAAAGTTGAATATTTTATACATCTGATAAAATATTCAATTGAAGACTATATAAACTTTTTACTGGTTTTATAAAATATTTTCTTATCAAATCAACTTAAAACAAATTTTCCTTAGAATAGCAATATCGCATTTTACATTCAGCTCAAAACAAATGGAAACGATACCTGATATTTTGTTCAGTGTCATAAAAATACCCAGCAGAGATTTTCCTGATTGTTTTCGCGAAAATACCTTTTCTCAAGAAATTTTGAGGCAACATACCATTTCTCCATGATTATCTATTCCTCCTGGTGGGATCGCCAATATAATGTTCCACCTAAATCACTCTTGATAAGTTCAAACTCCCTCCGTTGAACTGACCCCATCTTTGTTCGACTCTACTACACTCTGAACTCAGAGAACTCGTTCCACGTTAAGGATGTACTCGATTCGGGATGCTTCAATAACAAGTATCAACTTTAAAGCTACAAAATTTCAGTGCTTTTGCAGTGCATTTTTAGGTCAATTTTTACATCAAAATATGGAATTTCATAACTTTGAATGTTTGTTTCATGACTTACCGGATTTATTGTGCATTTTTTTTGTATTGTTATTTTTTTGTAGCTAAATTCGAATTTCGAGAACCCCTCCCTCGCCCCTCCCATGGAAGGGTGCTTCGCACGTGCCTGGATTACAAGGCATGAACAAATTTTTATGAATTACAAAGTCCAGAAAACTTTAAAATTTGAACAAGGTTTTGCAACACAGTGAGTTTAGAAAAGCTCAATATAGATTTAAAAGTATTGCAAATTTGGTTGAATGATATCACGGTATGGAAACTCTTTTCTTTGTTTTGTGCCACAAAGTTTCAGATAATTTTTTAAAAAGTTTTTTTTTAATTATATTGTTTTGATATTAATTGATGATTTTCAACACTATATTCAACAAGTTGAAGATTACCCACTGTGATTTTGCTCTGTTATGATATTTTAACGGCGTTATCGGTGAATTTTATGTTCTATTCGCAAGATGCTTTAATAAAGATTCACACTTTTAAAATCTTAAGTGTGATGATTGAAACGGGACTTCAAGTTTAAAAAAAAAACAGTTTTTCCACCTTTTCTAGATAGAAGAAACGGTGACGACAACAACCGATTTCATGACGTCACCAAGAACGCAAGACGCAAGCTACTAGAAGCGGTTCAGAATCTGACTCAACGTAAGTTAGACAGCCGTTAGAAAAGCACACGGCGAAACAATTGTAAGTGCTTCTTGTGTAGATAAAAGTGACAGTAAATTGTGTAAAACTTGCATTCTATTTTTTGTATTCTACTTTTTTTATTTTTTTTAAATACATTTTTTCTGAAGATGGACAAAACAAAAAAACAGCCGAAACGAAATTGTTTCCTAGAAAAATAAACAAGCCTTCGAGGACTGAATATGAATTGAGGATTTTTTCTTCGATAATGGGCTCAGAAAAAAAAAGATTCAATATCAACAATTTTCAATAATGATTCAACGTCCAGTGCTGAGAAAACAGAGATTATTTTGAAAAATTATCAAGATTCATAGATTAATCCATTCAATTTCGGCTGATATTATCAACAATGTATTGAAAGGAAGGTGTTAAAAATTTTCGTTTCCTTGAAATCTATGAATTCGTTTGATTCTTTTTTTTTTTTGAGTTTTTTTATGTAAAAAAATGCCGTTTCAAAAGTAATAAAATCAAGCTATGTTTTCTATTAATAAATACTATTGCGAATGCGGTCCGCCGAAAAGATTTCAAATTCAAATTGTCCGTTGCACAGAGGCCCAAAAGGACAAAAAGTGGAACTTTTTTTTCCTAGCGCCTTTGTTTTTCATTTTAGCTCTAAAGTGTCTTCAGACATTTGCTTCTTTAAACACGATCCATTGCTTGAAAGTATAAAATATAATTAAAAGTCTACTATGAAAAAATTAAAAGTTTTGTTTTTTCAAAGAGATACAGTTTTATTTTGTTCTACAAAGTTGTAGGATACGCAAAACTATGAAACTTAGTTGAAAACACTAAAATTATATCTCTGTTCAGAACATAATAAAAGAGGTTTTATTCTGAAAGTTATTTAAAAGTTTCTCCAAAGTGGCTTTTCAAACTTAAATATTGTAAGATGTACATCCTCATGAATGAAACACGCAAAACACATCAAATATATGCTTGTTGTATTCAAATATCAGCACTTGGAGACAAATGGCGCTGACACCAATTTGTTGCACTTGGTTCAAGCTTCAATATTATTTATTAGTATTGAAAATCCACATGCACGTTTTTGCAATAAACGCTCATGGAGTTGATAAAAAAAATTTAAAGCTGTTAAAAAAATAGCTGGAAACGTTGTAGAATGTAAAATTCTTATGCCAAACGTGTATTTTAAATGTATTAATAAATGATTAGAACATCTTATACTATGTAAATTCTCATGTAACCATAGTTAAGTTTAAAAAGGTTCTTTAAAGAAACTTTTAAATAACTTCCAAAATAAAATTTCTATAACTCTGTACTGAGCAGAGATAGAGTTTTGATATTCAAAACAAAGTTTAATATTTTTGCATATCACAAAACTTTTAAGAACAAAAAAGAGCTGTATCTCTTGATACAAAAAAGTAAGAATTTTCAATAATAAAATTATGTTTTTCACGTCTCAATGGTCAAGCAGTTAACGTAGTCAGACGGAATCGCTGGTCCACTGGTGGGGTGGCATGGGTCCGATTCACATCTTGGTACTGGTTGTTTAGTTTTAATTTTGTTCACGTTTATTCATTCTGTAGACGGCGTATGTTTTTTTAATCAAACGATGTTAAAAGATTTTTCAATCAATAAATGTTTCTTTGTATGTAATGCAAAAAAGTTAAAAGCTTTTAAAGAAACTCCTAGAGTCAGGAAAACAACCCTTCTGTTATAAAGGTAATAAAGATAATAGACTGTGCTTTGTTGGAAAAAAAATCATACTCATACTTTTAAAGGTTTTTCTTGGATCTTCTTATCCAAAAGCTTGGTAATCACTGTCCTCGCCGCATCTTCTTCTGACTGATAACAAGATACATATAAACCACCTCTTGGTACAGTAGCACAACACTTCTAAACAGCAATAAATCGAATTTAATCGAGCATACACCTGCTCCAAGAAACTTTGCCAAACATCAATCCCCTCGAGAGAGAGAGAACGCATAAGCAGAAAGCATAACCCCATAGAATCGCCCCAAATATCATCGAACCGCATCAAACCAAAAAGCCAGAAAAGCATCCCACAACCGAAATTCTGCGTCAAAGTTCGAAGTCAAACTAAACTTTGACACCCCCACCATTCTTCTATCGCTCTGTGTCGGTCGTCGTTTTTGGTGAGGCTAATTCCTTATCCTTTCGCTCGCCGTTCCCCACTCTCGATTCTTGAAGCGGTGTGGGCGATAGAATTACACCCGAGGATTCAATGTTGTTTCGGTTTGACAGTTATCTCTTTGCTTTGCCAACGTCAGTTTTTCGGGGGAGCTGGCAATCGAATCGTGTCGGAAAAGTTGTTGATCTCTAGCCTGATCCGTGTGGCGGGAATACTTGAGGTACTTTGGTTTGATGGGATTATTTTGGGGTTCCAGATTAAATGGAGACGCTTTCGTATCGAGTTGGTGTATTGTTGCGGTTCAGTTGGGGATGCAACTCGAAGTCAAACTTCGCAACCAATTGGGGAGAAAAGTTTGGGGAGTCGGTTTCGCGGTGTCAACGCCAATTTAAACGCTTGGTGGCAGTTTAAATTGAATCTTTTGTTGAACAGGTTTATTTTGTTTTCAGAATAAAATTAGTTTGACGGGGACTTAATTTATTTGCTTTGAGCGCTAGACAGTTCTGTTGATGCAAATTGGCCAAAATCTACTGTAAAACAATTATAAGAGCGAGAGGGATATTAATTGCAAAACATTGAATAGAATTTAATATTGAAACAATCAACTTGATTTTTGATCAGTCTTCTTAGGAAATTCGTGCAAAATAAGCAAAGTTTGACTCAATAATTTTTCCTACAGATAGAAATCCACAAAAAATCTCGAAATTGTTCATCATTAGTTAAAAGTAAAGATAAATTAACTTACCCATTCTGACTCGGCAAGTGTATTACTTGCTATGAAAAACCCACGAAATCGGCACCCCTGAATACAACATATTGAAAAAAACATGTGCAAATAACTTCAAGTTTTATTGGATTCCTGAACATTCTGGAATCCATGGCAACACCGAAGCAGACAAATTTGCAGCCATTGGACGCAACGAAGACCAATAAAAAGTAGGAATACCGAAGGAAGATCTGCATCACTGGGTGAAATCAAAAGTTTGGGATTCCTGGATGACCGAATGGAGGTCTAATAGGAACCTGAATTTGGCCAAAATTAAAAGTGATCCCAGGAAATGGAACGACAGGGAGAACAGAAAAGAACAGGTGTTGTGATCAAGGCTTCGGGTGGGGCACACCAGAAGCATTCATCGACATTATGTATCAGGTGGATCAGCAAGGATATGCGACGTGTGCCAAGTAAAACTCACGGTAGAACATATAATTATCGAATGTCCCGAGTTTCAAGGACCCAGGGACATCTACCAAATTGATACATCATTAAGAAATGTCCTATCGAACAATCCTGTCGAAGAAGAAAAAATATGATGTTTCCTGAAAGAGAGTTATTTGTTTAACGAATTGTAAAATACTGTCATCATTTTTCAAAGAGACGACTCAACAAAAAAGTTACCCATGTTTGAGTTCGTTTAAAATATAAATCCCAACAAATCGTTATCCTTCTTAAGGTTTTGAAGTTTTCAATTATTTATTTAATCTTTATAGCGACATGTGTCATACTTTCTATATTCGATCATGAAGGCGAATTTTTCATCAAAACTTGAACAGATAAATAACAGATAAAACTAACATGATTGGTATATTATTTGATTGGGGAATAAGTTCGTGGCGTTTTTAAATTTTGTTGTGAGTAGCGGGATAACTCTGCATTTGTGATTATCTTGTTTTGAGCGTATAGTGTTTGGATTAATTAGAACAAAACTTTAGTGTTAGAATTAAGCGTGTTAAACGTCAGTCGCACACGAGGAAAATCATAACCAAAACGACAAAACCATAACAACAGCAGTAAAAGAACACGAGAGCTGAAATTGTCATTGCTTGGCCGATGATGATTTTCCAGGCCAAATATTCAATCTGCCCATACAATCTTGAAAATTCAGATTTACTCATGTAAACGTCACTTAAAAACTCTGTTCAAAATAATGGACGAGTTTTGAACTAAACCAATGCACAATGGTCCAGAAGCGAAATTTAGTGGCCTTATTACATTGTTCCTCAATGTTGTAGAACATAATAATTCGTGAAACTTCTTCGAAGAAATCGAACATTTATCTCTTGAATAAAAAGTTTTATGACAATTTCTTTTAATGAAGATAAAGTTAGGGTGGTCCTACATAAAACAATTTTTTCGTTATATATTTTACTAGCTGACCCGGTGTGCTTTGTTACACCTTCCAAAACTAATGATATTTTTGGAAATTATTTTTTTTAGGTCAAATTTGGCCCCATTTGTTCGATAAGTTCTCAAGGTATGCAAAAAAAAGGAACTCGTCTCCCCCTATCTGATCCCTCTATCGGAAGGAGGTAGGGGTTCCAAATATTAATAGAATCATTTCTCGTACTCAAATACTCTCCCTTGTATATTTTTGTTCCATTTATTTGAATAGCCCTCGAGCTATGTGAAAAAAAAAATTATGGGCACCTCTCTCCTTTTTCCTATCTCGTGAGCGGATCCAAATCACCATAGATATCTAGTATCAAAATACTCTTCATTTGCTCTATTTAGTTCTAGAGTTCTTACAACAATTGTATAGGAGCTCCCCTCCCCTCTTCCTATCGCCCAGTGTAAGGAGAAATGGATCTCATTTAAATGATTATAGTAAAATATTTGTTACTCAAATACCCTCCACTGCCAAATTTAATTCAATTTCCATAATTAAATAGTTTTTATATACATTGGAAAGGAGTGGTCTCAAAAAATTATTTCTCCTACTCAAACACATTCCCATGCTAAATTAGGCTTCCCCCTTCTGTGTGTATTTGTCCGTTTAAAAATAAACGGAATAGATTTAATAAAAGCTTGCATGCCACAAAACTGCATGCCATCAATGTTCCAGGAAATCGGAAACCGTAATATTTTGTATAAAAAAAAACATAAACAAAGCGAAAAAAAATTCCAATATTTCATAATTTGTTGTTCGCTCTTTTAACTGTTTTATTTTGATTAATTTGTTGATCGGATTCTTTACAAATACATAAATCTTTATTTTTCCCCCTTCTAGTTTGTCATTAAAATCGAAAGGGGGAGAGGGGCGGGGAGTTGCTAGATACAATAATTATTTTTTACATTTATCTCTCAGTGGAAGCCCCCTTTTTATAACGTCTTTTAATATTTCAAACCATCTTGGATAGATGTGTGCCAAATTTTATCAAAATAGCTTGAAAATTGATCGAGTTCGGTCACTTTTTATATGGATGTTATTTGGGACCCCCCACTTTTTTTACTAAAAAATGTATTTTCAATATAATAAATCAACTGAATATATCCAAACTTAGCCACCAAAACAATAAATCGTCTTTTCATGTATAAATTTGGTTTTTTAGAACATTTGAAGGAAATTTCTTGCAATTGTAGAGATTGTGTCATCTGTTATGAAAATTTTGTATGGGAGCCCCCCCTTAAGTCAGAGGAGTATGTAACTATTATAGAAACCATCTCCGGCCTAAAAAAACACCTAAAATTCACGATGATGGGTTCAGTAGTTTTCAAGTCTATAGGAAACAAACAGACAGATAAATATTCATTTTTATATATCTGTGTATAGATGAAAACATTTTATGAGATATGGTGATATTTTATCAAGAAAATTTTGTTCAGCCAGACTAATTGCGCATCTTTTGTGAAAAACAGATGACCAATATTTGTTTTGGTTTTGAAATTAAATGGAAATTGTGTTGACAAATGGTTCTTCAAGAACTGCGATAATTCCAAATGGGGCAGGTCGAAAATTTTATCGATGATTGCACTTTAAAGTTCATTCTACAGTCCTTAGTCCTTACAAAATTTAAAAACTGGAAATATGTTTACTGTTGAAAGCGTTAAAAAGTTTTTTGAAGTTTGTTTAAAATTGATAAAATCTCTAGAAAAATAGAGAGAATTATTTTCTGTGTTCTTATAGAACTCAGAATCTACTGGACCGATTGATGTGAAATTGGCATGAAGTAGTTTTTTAATTAACAATTTTCCTTATGTAGTGTTGAGTCCCTCTCATTGAAAAGAGGAAGGGCCCTCATACAGAATGACCATAAAATACGTTAATTCAATCAATTGACAAGTGGCAGATACTGATCAAGTTTTGTGAAAAGTATTCAATTTCAGGTTAACATAATTTATAGTACGCTAAAGTACATAAATGAAGGGGGTCCCCATTTAATATAAAAAAAATATTACACAAAATTAGCAAGAAAACACCCAGGGTAATTTTTGTCCATGTAATGGACAAAACCATGGACTTGTATTAAAGCTCAATTGGCAAGTCAGTTGCCTGTGTTCGTAAGTTTGAGCCCAAAAGTAAACATCGAACACAGTTGTACCGGATAAGTTTACCATAACCGCCAACTGCAACGTTGATAAAAAAAAGTCGCAAATGTCACAAAGATGGTAAAATGACTATAATCGGAACAAATAAATAATAATGGACCCTCAAACTTTCAAAATGGGAGTGCTCTCCAAAACACTTCCAAATCGCCGACCATGGTCTAGAGGATAACGTTCGAGTTTTCTGAGCCAAAGGTCAAGCCTTCAAGTTAAGTAGAATTAGATCTCTTCAAAGAAACATGAAGTTACACTGAGATCTTATATGTGTGGGTTCGTTTTTTTAAAAACAAATTCAGCACGCAGCTGAAAAACACGAGTTTAATTTTTTCTTGTCTTATTTTACAAATAAAGTGAAAAACTCCGGGTATTTTTTAACGAAATCCGTCGGAAACGTCCAATGCGGAAAATGTGGCGCGTAAAACTTTGTTTTAAATGCTGTGATTGGCATTCTTGAAATTTTCCTTGCTTCCTGAAAATTTCCCGATTTAGATTTTTCTTCATGTTGATGCTAATTTTAAGACACTATAGATATGGTGTCATCAAGCAGAGAAAAACGAATAAGACCAAGATATATTAAAGCAAGGTAGTGCCGAGAGCCATATTGGATTTTTATTGTGACGTCACAAAAACGAATGCAGCGAAAATTTATACAAAAATGGCAAAAATTTCAAAGGAAAATACGATATAGAAAATAAATTCCAAATACATTTTAAATATGTTCTAAGGCCTCTTTTCGATTAGGCTATGATGTTTGTTTGTTTTTGAAGATTTTCCAATTTTATTATTGGATGCAGTGTCACCTTGAAACGTGCAAAAGTATTGGAGTGTTCAACTGGTTGTCATCATTTTTATCCAACCGATTTACCATATAAAATTCTTATTTACAACAGTTTGTTTTGCCAAAAAAAAGTTTTTTGATTACTTTATTGTTATAAGAAGCTTAAACGAACTGACTTGAACATTTTCATGGTAGGCTTTGAACTCATTGTATAGTTTTGCAAATTTATGTTGAATAAATGAACATTTTTTTCAAACTTCGAAAGTCCATTTTATGGCAAAAAAAATCTTGAAAATCCATTTTTGCGGTTCCGATCATGAAGGAAAAAAAATCCTCCTTGAATGACATGCCTTCAGAGTGAAAAATTTTCAGCAGATTCTTCAAATTATCATTGGAAAAGTTTCCTAGTAAATCAACAAATTTTTCGTGATTGTGACGTCGCAGTCTGTACCAATACTAGAGCAGGGCTGCCTTGACACTACCTTCTTTAAATATTCTAGGAATAAGAAATCATTTTCTGGCACATCGATAGAGGAAAATCTAACTATGATTTTATTAAAAAAAAATCAACTGAGCTCGCTGAGATATGTCTTTTATGGGTATGAGTTATCACGGCCCATGCGTTCGTTATAACGCGTCAATCGTAATATGCCGAAAATAGCATTAATTTTTCAAAACGGCCAATTTTCATTTGAAGTGAACTAAAAGCACAGAGAACAGACGTACAAGCTAGCCCTCGAAACTTGTGTAAAATTTCCAACGATCGTTTTGATCCAGCTTTTGTTTTTGGCTGGGCCACCAGATGTCTCCATACACACCATCTACACAGAAATCTGTCAAAAACAAACTGAGGATTTTGGTCCGTTTTGAACAGGTCGTATGAACTGTTTGGCATGTTTCTAGAAAATTGCTGTTAAAGTTATGTTACACTTTCGTCAAGTTGCATAATGGAAAAATATCTTGAACGTTAATTGCTATTTCTTTCAAGCTAGAAGTGCTAAATTTGGAACAATGGAATGCAAAAGTGATACTTGAAAGTAATCCGCTTCGAGATGTCTAGAATAAGTTCTGATGGATAGACTTATCGTCAAGAATGTTCCTTTTTAATTGACTGGATATAGCCAATTCGTCCTCTTTTTCGAGTGTCTCATAGTGCAAAAATAAAGAAATGAATAAAAGTTTATCACCGGTACTTTATACGGTTTTTACTTATTGACTTTTTTCGGCATGTGAAACAACTTTTTATTTTATTTTTGACTTTACGTAACGTTTCGGGTTACTCTAGGGGAAATCTGATGATGGGTGAAGAATAGTAACCCGAAACGTTACGTAAATTGAAAAAAAGTAGTTTCATTCATCGAAAAAAAAGTCAATAAATAAAAACCGTATAAAATAAAGGTAGTGAAATTCTGTCCAGTCAAAAGTAACTCCTATTGCATTTATCTAGCAATAAATTAAACCCGTTTATTTTAGAGCGGCATTAGTTCAATTATTAATGTGTTCATATACGATAACGCCTTTTCGAAAACTGGGCACTTGATAATTTGATGGTAACTTTTAAACGGCGCAATAGATGGCACTGTTTAAAGTCGATTTTCATCGAATTTTTTGGATGTCAGCATTTGAAATTGTACGTTTGTTCTCTGTGCTGAAAATTTAAAACCTAATTATTAGCGTTCATTAAGATAAAAAAAAATCGAATTTTCATTTTTTTAAATTCCATTTAGTCCATTTTGATTTCCATTTCCAGTCAAAGTGTCTGTAAGTATTAGTGTGTGTTCGGTCGTCAGTTGCTTTTGGGTGTGTTCGGCTGCTAGGCATGTATTTAATATACAGCGGCGCGGATTTGCAACACAGCCTTAGTGATGAATCATCCCAGAGGATGAAAGTCCCGTGCAAAAAAAAATTGCAACACAGCTTACTTTAAACTCAACAGGGAGGAATAATTCCTATCTTGAAAAATTGTTTTCTTTTGAGTCCATGAAGATATCCAGTACAAACTCTCTCTACATGCTTTAATACAGATCTCGGCGGTTTTAGAAAAATAATTTGAACAAAGATAAACACTTTTAATCGAATAATGTTCGTTTCCTAGTTATTAAATTATGTGCAGACCGTTACATTTTTTTAAATTCAAATTGCCTGAAAACTTAATATCAAATAAACACTGGGTAAATTATTTTGTACAAAAATGCACATTATAATTAACCGAAACCTTTCTGAATAAATATTTTGATTAGATATTTCTCATAAAAGATATCACAAAACCTGATTTCTAAATTGCCACTCATAACTTCATGAAAACTTATTGTCATTAAACATTCAGTTCAAAACATGGTTGATGGTTGGTGTATCCAACAAAGTGTCATGAATTATAATGTTCTACAATATTGTATAATAATGTAGGCCTCTGTCCGATCACTGTAAGAAAATATTTTCCATATCTTTGTATCGTTTCGACCCCCCCCCCCTCCCTAAATTGTCTTAATCATTATAATTGCCTTTGGTTGTTATGAAATTTTATAAAGGCAATAAATGCATTCAACTTGAAAAGCAGAGCATATTAGTGATTCCTGTTAAATTTCATTACTAGACCACTGTGATTTGTTGGAAATATTATTTTTTCAATTGATATTTTGTCGTTTATGATTTATTGTTTATTATTCTGAATAATCATAACATTTTCATACGCTCATTGCAGTGACATTTCAGTGCTTGAAATATTTAAATTTGATTTACTTCCAATTCAAAAACACTCCAGTTCCGCTAGTTTCGTTGGGCTCACTCCACCCGCTTGTATTTCTTCAACCTCAGTCAATGTGGTTCGGTTGACCAAAAATGAACTCCCGTGGGCGACACTGCGAGTGATTTTATTTGGTGCCAGACCAGAATTTTGTGCATCCAGTAGAATAAACGGTGGACAGCTTGGAATGACCAGAGAGGGAGCTGCAGGCACTGTTCAAATCGGAATGACATAAATTTAACCCCAAACAATCCTGGCTTCATCCCCCCTTTCCGCTTCACAGTGACGGAAATAACAACAACAGCAGCCAACGCCAAACGACAAAAACAACCGCACCGAGTCGAGTCGTAATTCGAGGCTATTTTATTCAATTTACTTTCGCCTTTTTCGATTATCGCTTTTGGCGTGCGTGTGTGAAAATGGGAAAATGTGGGGAATCACTGACCGAAGCTGGGACATGCTGTTTCTATTTTTTTTTCCTTTTCCGAGGCAAAACCATCGAATGGTGGGAGTTCGGAGTGCGGCGGAAGTTGGTCATTGTTTGTGGAGTGCAGAAATTTTGACCGGAGGAACTGTATTGTTGTGACATTCAGTGGAGCGGATAAAAATCTAGTCAAAATATGAAATCGACCATCGCACAACCGGAATCTCTTAGTTCAACAGGCTCTTTAAATGTGGGATGTGTGACATCCCGAAACGATTTCCGTGACCAACCTCCGGCAATGAATGGACCCGAATAAATAAATAAATGAATAAATATCCGATGAAATGACAAAAGGACGTGAATTATGAGCTAAACCGCAATAGTAACTATGGTATTTGGTTAATCCCGTTTGATATTGGTTTTAGTTGCTTAGTTTAAAGAGAAAAAGTGATGTTTTTTTTTTGGAAATTCGAGGAATTATAAAAACAACATTTTACATACATAGTTCCATAAAGTTTTGGAGCGAAGATGATATCATTCATAATTTCATATGTGAAAGATACCGTACGACAATTGAGACAGAAGCACGTTATTTATTTGTCCAAAAACCCCCAAGTTAATATTTCTAATGTTGAAGTACACAAATATAATGCAAACGCATCAATGTATGTATGTATGTATGTATTTTATCCACCTTGGGTTTACGGCAGCGCCGCGGTTGTGGCAAAAAAAAAATAACCCGCACGTCCATCTTGGCTACCATGCAACATAATAATAACCACTCAATGAGACTTCTAAGGGAATGGAATCGTAAGCAGAGGCACTAACGGTATCCAGGGTGAAAAAAGGGAAAAGTCTCGAGAAGCTATAACCATGTTGTTGACTAACCAAGATAGCATGCAAATTATAATCCCGCCGCCAAGGCTTCCGAAAAAAGAGTGCGTCCTTATTTTACAAAAAGTAATCAAACAATTTCTTTTCCTCAACCATGCCAAATTTCCTTGACATAAATTGAGGAACGTCTAGTATTCAATACGGTACTAGCATACACGGTAACCCGCTCTTTTTGTAAAACGAGGATACCCAGATGCCCCTGCCCTCGTTGTTAAATAAAATATATCATCGATAAAATGAATCAAACGAAATAATATAATATAATGCAATATATTGGAAAAAATATATAATTAAATAAATACTACAATGAAACAAAGTAATATAAAATATAATTTTATATAAACGAATAAAACAATTGACACAAAAGTGCAATATAATATAGAAGGTATGAAAAAATCTATGTGTGAATAGTTTGAACAATTTTGATTAAATGAAGAATTCTGCAACATTTGATTCCTTGTAAAAAATCACACAAGATAAATCTATTTTTCTTCAACATTTTCTAGTGTTTTTCTAGATTGCTTAAAAAGCATAGGGGAATTAGGGGTTAAAAAGGTACTATATCTCCGTTCGTAAACTCGTACGGCGTCTGAAACTATGTTCAGGGTTGCTAGCGATTTTTCGTTTTGAAATTTCAAAGTTTTTTCCGTTTATAAATAATGATTTTCCCATTTATTATACTCGTTTTTTTTATATAAAATTATGCTGAATAAAAAAAATCATTGCCTCAAATTTCAAACAATAGTATCCCGAAACTTGGTACCGTTGAATTACCAAACGTTTTATGTTTGGTGGTTTCATTATTAAATTTTTAACATTTCAGTTCAGTCGAGACTGTCAAAAACTACTCTAACACTCAGAAATTCATTCAAAAATATTTTTGAAATTGCGTGAAAATTTTTCACACGTGAAAATTTTTTAACAGCCTGAAAATTAAAAACATAAAAAATAATGACAATGTATTAGTTTGGATGCATGTTGAAGAGATCAAACCGCAGAAATCCTTTTCAAACACTTGAAAAAAAAAATATTAATGAAACTGAAATGCGAATAGAGTCAAGTTCGATCTGGTCAAATCCTGACCAAATTTAAGAAACAAAAAGAATGTTTAAAATATTGATGTTCACATGCTGATCTATTTTTCTATTGCTGAAAATGAAAATTAACAATAAAGGGTACAAATAAGGAGTTAGTGACCAACAAAATATTTCAATGGTGATAAAAATAGTTGATAATATCTTTTAATATATCGTTAGGTTGAGAGTGATTTATATTTTAAAGTATCGATAATCGAGAATTTTGGCGAATCGGTTATGGTTTTCACAATATCAAAATAAAAAAGAATTTGCCTCAATTGCATGCTTTAATGAAGATTAATCAAGATACAGATTCGTGTGGATGATTTACTCAATGAATAAGATTTAAATTTCAATATAATTTCATATTTCTGTGATTTTCATGAGTAAAATATCCGTAATCGTATGGATAGCTGATAAGCGTTCCATATAAGTAAAGGCTGAAAAAATTGAATATCACTTTAGCGTAAATTAGATGTAAATTTAATTAATAGATGAATGAAAATATTTGAAATCTGGAGACCACTGCATTCGCTTTAATGGGACTGAAATAGAATTGATTGAAAATATCGATTTAAGACTGCTACCAGCATCAATTTCAATTTCATCACTTCGAGTGACAAAATAATTCTTATTCACTATTGTCATTCTTCAAATGTCAGCGCTGAGCTAGTCCTTAGTTCATAATTCGTTGGAGTGATGATAACCAAAACAAAGTTGTGAATGACAGGGCCGTAGGAAGAACCGACTCATGGGGGGGGTTTTGGTGGCTGATTTTTACCTATGATTTTTTGCCCAACAATTCAGGAATACAAAAGAAATATGTATGTGACTATATGACTATTAGTTTTTTAGAACTTTGACTTTAAAAGTTTTCATAATAAATTGTAACTTAACAAGATTAATCCTGAACCCAAAACGTAAGCTAAATTCGCTTTCATCTATGGTTAAAATCTTCGAATTTGTTTAGGAGTCTGGTAGATCAAATTTAGTTGATTTGTGCATAAAATAAGCTTTTTTAGGAGAGTCTCCCTTTTCTTTAAAAAATCTTATTCTATGCTCATATATAACCAGCCCAATCTTTCAGAGGTATTTTGCAAATCTAGATATTTTTACCTATGATGAAAATAGATCAAATTTTCAAAAAAAAAAGTAAGAGGTAAAAGTTATCATATTTTCGGATCAAATTCCCTTGATGCAAACTTGAACCAAATTAATTATTTAAGTTTGACATTTGGCTCTGAAAAAAAAACTGCAATTATAACACATTGCGATTTATCGCTTGCCGCTAGTATGCTCAATTAAAAAGCGTAATTCAAACGTTATGAATAGAATAATAAAAACCTCATTCTACAAAATTTAACACAACACTTCCCGTTACTCAAATATCTATATTAAGCTAGCAATTTGAATTTAAAAATTGATTCCTGAAACATAAAATGGTGAATTTTGTGCTAGTAACGTTTAACAGTACACTGGGAAAATTTAGAACTTTGTTCAGATTTTGTGAGTGAAGCAAATATTTTTCATAAAGAATTAATTCGATAATAAAAATGTGGATTTTTCGGATAAAAAAGAACTAAAATTCTACCTTTAATATGTGATTTTTAATGGAATTGTGTTCACAAACTGATTCGGTTTAAAAATTGGATTCTGGAAATTGAATAAACAAGCAACATTAGGGACCGGAAGGAAATCTATAATTAGAAACACCTAAATTCGGCATTTTATATCTCAGAAACCCTTGGATTAAATTTTACAAATTAGCATTTTTTAGCTACGGCAAATGTTGTTTTAAATTTTGTCGTATAAAATTCAACACTCAAATTCGGTCCTTTGAGGTATACTTCAAAGTGTAGCACTCTGTAGGCAAGCGAAAAAAACGAGATATCTTGTATTTGGTCCGCAATGTGTTCAGTGAATGATCTCTTAAATTCCTCAACAATTTATGTTTATTGTAAAATTTATTTACAAGTTAAACCTTTTTCTGAATTTTGAATCTGTATTCTGAATCCAAATTCTGAACCTGAATTCAAAAATTGCGCTTTGAAGCTGTATCCGAATTTCCATAAGGTTTCTGAACAAAAAATACGATTTCCATTTCGAAGTTTTGATTTTTTTTTAAATTTTGTGTAAGAATTAAGTTTAAGAACTTTGAATTTGAATATAAAACTAAATTTCTCTATTTTTATATTTGGAATCTATAATGAAAATATCGAAAATGCATATGATCTCGAAAAACATGATTTAAATTTGATGCAAAAACAAATTTGAACCAGGGTTTTAAAGCAGCTTAATTTCTAATTTTTTAAGATTCTTTGAACTGAAAATCAAGAATCCTAAACTGGATACAGAATCCAAAATACGAAAATAGGAATACAATTTTGGTTATAAGAACTATAGAATCCGAACCTCCGAAATGGATTTTTCAAAATTTAATATTCAGACCTGAATTTCGATGAAAAGTGAGAAAATTTTGGAAAAGTGTAGCAGAATTTTGGGCTTGGGATGGATTTTTGAGGTTTTGGCATAAGTGTTTAGTCTAGATTGTTACTCTTGATTAATCTTACTCTATTATCATAATTTGGTTCTAAATTTAAAATTATGAGTGTAGAATAGAATACCTTGCTTACTGTTTTGGATCCTCATGGGGGGGGTTTAACCCCCAAAACCCCCCCCCCGTTCCTACGGCCATGGTGAATGAACATTCTCTATCCAATATTGTTATATTAGCGATAATGCAAACGCATCAATGTAAATAAATACTATGATGATTTCAGTGAAACTAGTTTTTGACTTTGTTAAGGAAATGCTAACAATAACATTAAATATTTCTTTAACACATCTATAAAAAAAATACCTATATTAACATTTTCAAAAGCTTTGTAATAAATACACGGTGTGTTTCGTAGAAGGACTTAAAGAAAAAAAAAATACAGTAACGCTAATTTTTGCCTGGGTAGAAAGTAGAGCTTTTCCCGGTTCATTTCCACCAAAAATTGAAATATTTGGTCGGTGACCCCCCATACAAATTTTATTTGAGATTTTGTTATTGAAATCTTTAAGAAATATACATCTATTTAAGGTTTTTTTAATTTCGGAGGTGCTAATTCTCTTAGTTTTAACTTTCAATGTTTTTAAATTGAACTGGTAGCTCAACAATCATATCAAATGCTTTGAACTTTTTAAAAATTATTTCAAACTTGTTAAAAAGCTATTAAATCAAAGAAAATTGTTTAAAAATTTCTGCTAATCCTAAAATTTAAAAAGCGGCTTACAATTCCTGCCAGCAGTCTGAAAAGGTCATATTATCTTAAATTGTTAGAATTATCTGGAATAATTTGAATCCATTTGAATCTATCATCTTTAGATTTTCTGATTGTGGAAACACTGGAGGGTATTTTATTAAAAAAGCTCAATGATTAAGAAAATCAGTTAATACTAGGAACAGATATAAGTTTTTTGTGAAAACGTTATACGTTATAATCGTGATGCGATCTGGAGTAGAAACGTTTGTCTTTATTTAAGCATTTAAAAAGTTATGAATTTCTAGCGATCCGCTAAAACAAACTTTAATGAGAATTCAGTTTTTATACTTTTCCTGAGCCAAATGTTTTAAAATCCAATTCGCACATCAGACTCAATGCAAATCACTACAGCAGTTTAATCTTGCTTTAAATGATCATTATTAGCCTGGAGTATTTATCAAACGTTTAATTTCTATTTTTAAGCCCAATTTCAGTAACCATCCTGTACGCTGTAATTCTCCAATTTTATTCCAAGAACAAGCATTACTTTTAAGGTTGTATAATCCTAGCTTCTACAGTTTTCAAGCCAAAATATTATTGTAAAACTCTCTTGAATTATTTGTTTTAAATGGAATTTAAAGTTTTCAGGTATTTTTTTTAAATGGACGAATCTAGTCTAATACTGTGATAAATTTTAAATTATTCCAAAAAAAAAATGCACTTCTATCATTTTGTCGATCTTAAATTTACAAAATCAACCGTATTGTTGCAAAAGTGAATAGCAATTGATCGATACGAACTAGCCTAAAACGTGTTAGATTCATCATGTTTTGCTCTTCCCATACATTTTTTTTCTAACTTCAGTGAACACTGATGTTCTTCTTTATTATTTATTAGAACATTAATGAAGCATTAATGTAACATAAAAAAAATCATAATTTCTACAACTGTACACCAGTTGTGATAAAATCCTCTACAAATCAGTAGTTTGAATTAACCATAGAAATCCATAAGAACTAAAAAAAATTAAGATGTAAAAATCTGGTCTAAAACCGTCGATTAAGTTGGAATTTCTCCTGAAAAAAATTGTCTTTCATCTATAATTCAGTAATTCCAAAATATCAACAGTATTTAAATGCTTCCGCAAAATGAACTTCCGATGATTGATAGAAAATTTATTCACCTTCAATTTGAGAAAAAGTAAATTGAAATTGATGCTATGTAGCCGAAGATGTACGGATTTCAGTGCAATTACTTTTACTTTTAACGCAATTTTATAAACTGGTCTGCTGCAATTTATATATATTTTTATCTGAGATAAAAGAAATTTGAAAATACCATAAACGAGTGGTATCAAAAAACTCATATTTTTCTCAAATGCGTATTTGTATGCATCTGAGCAAACAAATATTGTGGAATAAATTCAATGAACAAATTACAAAAAAAAAATATTTGTTTTAAAATTTCGTTGAAAACCGATCAAAGGATGTTGGACTGTTGTTATTAATGTAATTTTAAGTTTCATTAAACCCGAATTAGTTTTTCAAGATATATACATAAATATGTATATAAATTTAAATTACATTTGAACAACACCAATTATAACAAGGATATTCCAAAAAATAAATTTCAAATAAAATTTAAATAAATTTTAAATAAAATAAATTTAAGTTTTTTTATCCAAATTACAAATCTTTCTAAGCGTTGAAAATTTTTTTGTTGTCTCAAAATTACAAAAACTTGATTAAAAATGAAAAATTTAAATTTTTAAACAAGAAAATTGCTATTGTATTGCACTGGTATAGTTTTCCAGATTGAAATTTTTAAATATATTCAATAAATCTTCAAAAAATAAACAATCGTATGGGGACTCAATGACCAAAGATTTTAATTTGTCTTGGAAATTACTCAAAAAAGGCAAAATTTTCAATTTCTGAAAAAATAGAGTAAATTTTTTATTCTTTTAAACATCTTCTTGAAAAACACCGTGAATAATGAAGTGATCTTCAAGTTTGTTTCTTGAGAAGGCAGAATAAAAAAAAAAATGACCACTGCATTTTTTATAACAGAAAAACTTGAATAATGGACACTTCTAAAGCGGCAGCAAAATATTGGCATTTTATGCATCATTGCTTCCTCAAATAATTTCAAAGAATTATCCATACACTGGTACTTAGACTAAGTTTGCCCGGATATTTGATACTAAATTTAAGAACAGTACGGTCCGTCCCGGTTGCCCGGATTTCATTAAAAAATGCCCGAATTTTGCCCGGATTTATTCACTTTAATTGGAAAATTGAACCAAAAAAAACCCTCTTAAAAAAGAAATTTTTTGAGCAAGTTATATAAAAATATCCATCACAGGTTTTTTGGAAGCATAAAATAAGGTTCAAAATCTATCGATGAGTTTTAATGAATAAAAATTTTTTTTCAATTTTTTTTTCTTGATTTTTGTTTCTTTTTGTTTGTTTTGGAATTTCTGAGTTTCGATAACATTTGCCCGGATATTGCCCAAATTTTTGGTCGTCAGTTTGAAATCGAATGCCAAGGTTTTGACAGGTTTTTATATAAAAATATCCCGGTTACGTGCTGAAAAAATTCTGGCAACCTTAACTCAGACTGGTTTAACTTCCTTTAAAATGTATTCTTTATCCTGGCTTTAAAATGTATTCTTTATTCAATTTCTAATAATCCCACCAGATTGAGCTTATTCGAAAAGTTTTCGATAATTTGAGATGACTATTTGTGATTTTTTTTTAATTTTTCAATTATTATTATTAATACTAGCTGATCCCATACGAACTTCGTTTCGCTTTCATGCTTTCAAAGTCAATTGCCAAGCATTTTCCAGATGCACTTCTGAATTCATTGTTAAGTAATAATTGCAAAAACATTGAACGATCACTTCGTCTGTTGTCTTCTACTAAATTTTAAATCAGGAATCAATTGACCGCGCCATAACAAACCCGTGTATAAATTTCGACTCAATCTAAAAAAGCTAAACCCCTTTCGGGGGCTCTTATATAATCTTTGAAATCTGAAATCGATTGCCCTTCCCTCAAAACTCCCGTGTGCAAATTTTCATTACAATCCGATGTCAAATAACAAAGATATTGCAAAAATATTGAAAGGTTTATATGGACGACCCCCTTTGCCGGCCCCTTACACTGAATTTAATACCTGCAATTCATTGCTCGTCTCTCAAAACTCTCGTGTACCAATTTTCGTCTGAATCCGATGTATAATAACGACAATATCGCATTAACAGTGAATATTCAATATGGACGACCCCCTTGGCCGACTCCTGTTTTTAATGTTGATAAGTAAAATCAATTGTTTGTCCCTAATAACTCCTATGTGCAAATTTTCATCTCAATCCGATGTGTAAAAACGTCAATATCACTAAGATATTGAAAAGTTGATATGGACGACCCCTTCTGCCGGCCCCTTACACTGAATTTATTACCTCAAATCGATTGCACGTCACTCAAAACTATTGTGTACCAATTTTAAGCTGAATACGATGTATAATAACGTCAATATCTCAAAAACAGCGAAAAGTTAATATGGACGACCCCTTTGGATGACCCCTTACACACACCTTGACACCTGAAATCAATTGCCCGTCTTTCAAAACATTCATGTACAAATTTTCAACACGATCCGACGAAAAGTAACGTCAATATCGTGAAAACAATATTTGTCATGTATGGACGACCCCCTTCAGAAGGGGTCTTCCAAAAATCTGAAAACATTTTTTATCATTCCTGGTCCTAATGAGCATCCATGCCAAATTTCAGACCTCTAGCTCGTAAGACAGCTGAGTCTATAGAGGACAAACAAACAAACAAACAAACAAACATACAGAAATTGCTTTTTATATATATATATATATATATATATATATATATATATATATATATATATATATATATATATATATATATATATATATATATATATATATATATATATATATATATATATATATATATATATATATATATATATATATATATATATATATATATATATATATATATATATATATATATATTCGGGTCATTCGGGTCAAATATTAATTTTTCAATGCTTTCTTTATTTTTTTCTAGAGTTCCACTCTTTATGTATGTTTATTTAGGTTTTATTTTTTATTTGTGTGACAGGTTTAAACCACATCAAAATGACCTTTTCTTTCAAAGGCACTTGATCTAACCAGAAAAATTATGAAATTCAAAAGCTATCAATATGTATCGAAAATTTCACTCAGAATTTATACTAAAAAAATAACAATAATTCGGAAAATAACTTTATTCAATAACATTTTTGATAGAATGGTTCATTCCATAACAACCGACTCAAACAGGTCCTTATAGAATTTGGTCTTCGCAATGGGGAGTTTATGTTTGGTTGAATCACATCGAATTTCGAGCTAACCGCGTAACTTTTCTAAGTTTTTCTTCAAATATAAGCAGCATATTCAGACTTGTAGAAAAATATGTGGCCCCAAATCGTAATATTTTTTACAGCCAATAAAAAACAAAAAATCAAAGAGAAATTCGTTTAATTTCTGTTGGTGAAAAGTTTTGTAATTTGTAGTGCTTCCTTTATATAGCGAGTGGCTCCAGAGAGTGACTTTGAAAAAAATATTTCATCCGCATAAAACTTATTCATTCCTTCAGCAGTATGTAAAGACATTGAAATAGATAGGTAAAAATATTTAAAGCATAATCATCAATCCATTCATTTCTGCCATGTTAAAATTTTTTTTACAAAATTAGTTAAACATAATCAATTTTTTGATCGTCGCTATATTTAAATTTGCATTTTGATTTTAATCGCCGTATATTTTATGATTTAAAAACTTGCACCTCATGGACTGTGCTGAATTCTGCTGAAACTCTGCTGAACTTCAATCAACGTGTATTATACATTGCTTAGATTGAATTCAAATTCATCCAGATTCTTGGAGATTATCGATAGAATTCTAACTTCAACTTGCGGCTGCCCTTTTTTATCGGGTAGCATTTTAGTGTTTTTAATGTTTCTTGTAGTTATAGCGAACATTTTTGGATTGATTCTTTCTTCTTTTTCTTCAAACAAGAAGTGCTATTTAAAAGTGGTAATACCATCAAGAATCATTCATCAATCATTCATTCAATATGCCAATCTTTAACAGCAACATAGAACAATCAAGCAATAGAATAATCATCAACTTGGTTTTGATTCGCACGTATTTATTATTACAAATGCAAACAAACATTCGGGCGCTCTCAGTAGAAGAAGAGTTATTCTAGTAAATTGAACATAAAAGGCTGGATATTTTTCTATCTCGAATTCCATGAAATTCAAGAGGTCAGCCGATAATTTACGAACGTTTCGTTTGCTGCACTTTTCACTTAAAAACTTTTGTGACAGACTTGTCGAACTGAGCAATTTTCGAACGAATGTTGTGAGTTCAGGGAATTCAGTGATCTACCTTCCTACTTTTGATTCCGGCAAATCATCCGTAAACAATGAGCGACATTCTGATTTTATTGTTTAGGTGGAAAAGTATTCTGAACCAAAATCTTAGTCACTTATTTAAAGGAGTTTATCGTTACAAAGGAGTTATTTTTTTTTCTTCAGAAGGATGGAAATGCAGGTTTAAGCTTTCTAGAGAATACAACTCTCTGGAGCCACTTTATTAAATAGAATCATAAAAATTATTATACATTCTTAAGTTACCAAATCAATCAGTTTAACACAATTTTTCAAGCGTTTGTTATTCTTTGATGAATCTCATCACTATTGAGATGATGATAACGCCGTAAAGTAGACTACCAGACGTACAATTTATCCACCGCTATGATGATGCCAGTTGTCCATCATTTTGTTATTTGGTTCATCATTAAGCGGGAAATGTTGTAATTAATGCAAAAAACAAAATAATAATCCTCTTTGGTTTGAGTTTTCCTCAAGGAAAGTCGTTCTTATTTCCCTACCCGAAGTCAGAAAATGGTCTGACGAAACATTCTTCAGCTTTTTTGGACCAGCAATTTTTTTTTCTTGGAAATAGCTTGCTTGTTTTACATTTTGATACAAAATTGGTTCGTTTTTCATTTTTTACGTGTAGTATTTAACTCAAACAAAATTAAAAATATATAAAATATATAAATTTTATGTAAATTTTTGGATCCAGAATTTATTTAGAAACAAATCTTTTGAAAGTGGACTTTTTTCAAAGATCGCGCTTGCGGAACCTCTAAACATGCTTTTTTTAGTCGGCTCCATACAAAAGTTTGTTAAGCACATCCTAATCTACTATTTGGAGGGTGAGCTCCCAGATTCCCAGAAGTTATGCAATTTTGGGACACCCTAGTGTTCAGGTTTTTTGCCTTTCTAACAGAAAGGTTTGGTTATCGGTCGATTGGGGAGATCATTAATTATGGGTCTTAGGCATACCTTTATAGGTACCTATCGACTCAGCTCGACGAGTTCTGTTGATGTCCGTGGATTTGTATGTGCCATTTTAAAAATGTCAAGAACGTTTTTGCGAAACTGGGCTGCGCAATTAAAATGATTTTAGTCTCAAAAGAATGCATTTTTTTTCCTACACAACCCTTTCAAAAACGGGAAAAAAACAAAATAGTTGAAACCGTTTTCTTTACGAAATACATATCATACTTATTATGGCATAAAAAAAAGTTGCGCCTCGAAGCAGCAGCACCAGCAATCATTTATAAATTAGAGATAATCAAAGTAAAAAATTAAAATTTACTGACTCGAGAATTGAACCGAAACCCTTCAGATCCAAAGTTGCAAGCGCTATCCAATAAACCATCGGCACGCTTGATAAAGAGCGGCTCAAACTCAAATAGGTAAAAGGCATTACTAAGACGCACCGTGGTCTGGGCAGTTTCTCAGTCTGCTGGGGCAAATACGGCAACAGTGTTTATATCTTACACTTCTTGCTTTTCAATGCAGCAAATGGCGGATGGGCGTTTCCTTCAGAGTCTGCCATGCCTATTAGACACTATAATTTCATATATGAAATTATAGTGTCTATAGCCATGCCGGGTGTCAACAAAATGCAGAGCCGTACAGAAAACTGCGTTGGGGGGGAATTTATATGAAGATCTTATGACCCTCGTTTTTTTTACCCGCGTTGAAGAATGAATTTATGTTTTTTTTTTCATTTCTACATACTCATACATAATTTAGATTCAATTTCAGATGCAGAATTCAGATTCAGTTTTCAAATTCAGGATACAGGTTTAGGAATCAGAATTCAGGATTCAGAATTCAAAATTCAGATTCAGAACTCATATTCAGATTCAGAATTTAGATTCAGAATTCATATTCAGAATTCAGATTAAGAATTCAGATTCAGAATTCAGATTCAGAATTCAGATTCAGAATTCAGATTCAGAATTCAGATTCAGAATTCAGATTCAGAATTCAGATTCAGAATTCAGATTCAGAATTCAGATTCAGAATTCAGATTCAGAATTCAGATTCAGAATTCAGATTCAGAATTCAGATTCAGAATTCAGATTCAGAATTCAGATTCAGAATTCAGATTCAGAATTCAGATTCAGAATTCAGATTCAGAATTCAGATTCAGAATTCAGATTCAGAATTCAGATTCAGAATTCAGATTCAGAATTCAGATTCAGAATTCAGATTCAGAATTCAGATTCAGAATTCAGATTCAGAATTCAGATTCAGAATTCAGATTCAGAATTCAGATTCAGAATTCAGATTCAGAATTCAGATTCAGAATTCAGATTCAGAATTCAGATTCAGAATTCAGATTCAGAATTCAGATTCAGAATTCAGATTCAGAATTCAGATTCAGAATTCAGATTCAGAATTCAGATTCAGAATTCAGATTCAGAATTTATGTAAATTTATTTTCGGCATATCGGTGAAAAATTTAGATTCATGGAGAAAGAATATCAGAATTAAAAATTGATGAAGCTGGTTGTTGCGAGGTAAAGTATGGTGTACGTTAATAAATTTTCCTTGCAAAAATGTTCTTTCGCTCTTTTCATCATCCGTAAAATTTCTCCTCACTTTATCAATTTTCAATTCTGGAATTGTTTCTCCAAGAATACCAATTTTCACAGTTTTTGATAAATTTGCGATGACTTAAAGATCATTACGCATGAAAACACGATTTTGTTTTGTGAAAACCTTTTTTCACATTTTTTCTGAAATTAAGTTTGCTGCATACTTTTAGGGGTAAAACCATACTACTAAAAGTTGTAAAATCCGAAATCATAAAAAAAAATTTTGGATGAAAGAAATTTCAATGTTGAAAACCGCGTGATGCAAAACAATCAAAATGAGATTCAGATTCAGAATTCAGATTCAGAATTCAGATTCAGAATTCAGATTCAGAATTCAGATTCAGAATTCAGATTCAGAATTCAGATTCAGAATTCAGATTCAGAATTCAGATTCAGAATTCAGGTTCAGAATTCAGATTCAGAATTCAGATACAGAATTCAGATTCAGAATTCAGATTCAGAATTCAGAATTCAGATTCAGAATTCAGATTCAGAATTCAGATTCAGAATTCAGATTCAGAATTCAGATTCAGAATTCAGATTCAGAATTCAGATTCAGAATTCAGATTCAGAATTCAGATTCAGAATTCAGATTCAGAATTCAGATTCAGAATTCAGATTCAGAATTCAGATTCAGAATTCAGATTCAGAATTTAGATTCAGAATTCAGATTCAGAATTCAGATTCAGAATTCAGATTCAGAATTCAGATTCAGAATTCAGATTCAGAATTCAGATTCAGAATTCAGATTCAGAATTCAGATTCAGAATTCAGATTCAGAATTCAGATTCAGAATTCAGATTCAGAATTCAGATTCAGAATTCAGATTCAGAATTCAGATTCAGAATTCAGATTCAGAATTCAGATTCAGAATTCAGATTCAGAATTCAGATTCAGAATTCAGATTCAGAATTCAGATTCAGAATTCAGATTCAGAATTCAGATTCAGAATTCAGATTCAGAATTCAGATTCAGAATTCAGATTCAGAATTCAGATTCAGAATTCAGATTCAGAATTCAGATTCAGAATTCAGATTCAGAATTCAGATTCTTGTAAATTTATTTTTCGGCATATCGGTGAAAAGTAGTTATGAAATTGATAAAGATGGATAGAGAAGTGAGAAGAAAATTTACAGATGTTGAAAAGAGCGAAAGAGCATTTTTGCGAGGAAACTTATTAACGTACACCATACTTTACCCTGCAACATTTCATTATTTAGGAGAAGTAGTACCGGGATAGAGGTGGTACTACCTTAACCTATACAATGAAATCTGGTTGGTCCGAAGTCTACATGTGGTGAACACGAACTTATCTTAAGAATTCAGATTCAGAATTCAGATTCAGAATTCAGATTCAGAATTCAGATTCAGAATTCAGATTCAGAATTCAGATTCAGAATTCAGATTCAGAATTCAGATTCAGAATTCAGATTCAGAATTCAGATTCAGAATTCAGATTCAGAATTCAGATTCAGAATTCAGATTCAGAATTCAGATTCAGAATTCAGATTCAGAATTCAGATTCAGAATTCAGATTCAGAATTCAGATTCAGAATTCAGATTCAGAATTCAGATTCAGAATTCAGATTCAGAATTCAGATTCAGAATTCAGATTCAGAATTCAGATTCAGAATTCAGATTCAGAATTCAGATTCAGAATTCAGATTCAGAATTCAGATTCAGAATTCAGATTCAGAATTCAGATTCAGAATTCAGATTCAGAATTCAGATTCAGAATTCAGATTCAGAATTCAGATTCAGAATTCAGATTCAGAATTCAGATTCAGAATTCAGATTCAGAATTCAGATTCAGAATTCAGATTCAGAATTCAGATTCAGAATTCAGATTCAGAATTCAGATTCAGAATTCAGATTCAGAATTCAGATTCAGAATTCAGATTCAGAATTCAGATTCAGAATTCAGATTCAGAATTCAGATTCAGAATTCAGATTCAGAATTCAGATTCAGAATTCAGATTCAGAATTCAGATTCAGAATTCAGATTCAGAATTCCGATTCAGAATTCAGATTCAGAATTCAGATTCAGAGTTCAGATTCAGAATTCAGATTCAGAATTCAGATTCAGAATTCAGATTCAGAATTCAGATTCAGAATTCAGATTCAGAATTCAGATTCAGAATTCAGATTCAGAATTCAGATTCAGAATTCAGATTCAGAATTCAGATTCAGAATTCAGATTCAGAATTCAGATTCAGAATTCAGATTCAGAATTCAGATTCAGAATTCAGATTCAGAATTCAGATTCAGAATTCAGATTCAGAATTCAGATTCAGAATTCAGATTCAGAATTCAGATTCAGAATTCAGATTCAGAATTCAGATTCAGAATTCAGATTCAGAATTCAGATTCAGAATTCAGATTCAGAATTCAGATTCAGAATTCAGATTCAGAATTCAGATTCAGAATTCAGATTCAGAATTCAGATTCAGAATTCAGATTCAGAATTCAGATTCAGAATTCAGATTCAGAATTCAGATTCAGAATTCAGATTCAGAATTCAGATTCAGAATTCAGATTCAGAATTCAGATTCAGAATTCAGATTCAGAATTCAGATTCAGAATTCAGATTCAGAATTCAGATTCAGAATTCAGATTCAGAATTCAGATTCAGAATTCAGATTCAGAATTCAGATTCAGAATTCAGATTCAGAATACAGATTTAGAATTCAAATTCAGAGTTCAAATTCAGAATTCAGATTGAGAATTCAGATTTAGAATTCTGATTAAGAATTCGGATTAAAGATCAACCTGGAATTTGAATATATTCAAATATTAGACTAAGTGTTGTAACTCAAAATTCAAACTTTAGAATCAGAATAAGATTTCAGATTTAGTTTCCAGAATGAGATTAATCATTTAATAGTCATATTACTTTCCCCTCCTTTTGTGGGAATTTTTCCTCTATGCATGGTTGAGCTCTAAAAAAGGTATCATGCTAGGGCACGCGTCACGGCTATCCATCAATATTGTAGTTGGTTTTACTTATTCAGTAAAAAAAAGCATAAAAAAACAGTAAGATTCGAACCGTGACCAGCAACGTGAAAGTTCTGGTTGCTACCACGGCACCATTTCAGCGTGTTATAAATCTTGGAAATTCTACTGTTTAAATACCATTCTTTCCATACATAAAATGAGCTCCTTACATACCAGTTCGCTTTTCCCCAAAAAAACGTACCAGGCATCATTTTTGCCTTTCTAACAGAAAGGTTTGGTTATCGGTCGATTGGGGAGATCATTAATTATGGGTCTTAGGCATACCTTTATAGGTACCTATCGACTCAGCTCGACGAGTTCTGTTGATGTCCGTGGATTTGTATGTGCCATTTTAAAAATGTCAAGAACGTTTTTGCGAAACTGGGCTGCGCAATTAAAATGATTTTAGTCTCAAAAGAATGCATTTTTTTTCCTACACAACCCTTTCAAAAACGGGAAAAAAACAAAATAGTTGAAACCGTTTTCTTTACGAAATACATATCATACTTATTATGGCATAAAAAAAAGTTGCTAGTGGCGCCTCGAAGCAGCAGCACCAGCAATCATTTATAAATTAGAGATAATCAAAATAAAAAATTAAAATTTACTGACTCGAGAATTGAACCGAAACCCTTCAGATCCAAAGTTGCAAGCGCTATCCAATAAACCATCGGCACGCTTGATAAAGAGCGGCTCAAACTCAAATAGGTAAAAGGCATTACTAAGACGCACCGTGGTCTGGGCAGTTTCTCAGTCTGCTGGGGCAAATACGGCAACAGTGTTTATATCTTACACTTCTTGCTTTTCAATGCAGCAAATGGCGGATGGGCGTTTCCTTCAGAGTCCGCCATGCCTATTAGACACTATAATTTCATATATGAAATTATAGTGTCTATAGCCATGCCGGGTGTCAACAAAATGCAGAGCCGTACAGAAAACTGCGTTGGGGGGGAATTTATATGAAGATCTTATGACCCTCGTTTTTTTTACCCGCGTTGAAGAATGAATTTATGTTTTTTTTTTTCATTTCTACATACTCATACATAATTTAGATTCAATTTCAGATGCAGAATTCAGATTCAGTTTTCAAATTCAGGATACAGGTTTAGGAATCAGAATTCAGGATTCAGAATTCAAAATTCAGATTCAGAACTCATATTCAGATTCAGAATTTAGATTCAGAATTCATATTCAGAATTCAGATTAAGAATTCAGATTCAGAATTCAGATTCAGAATTCAGATTCAGAATTCAGATTCAGAATTCAGATTCAGAATTCAGATTCAGAATTCAGATTCAGAATTCAGATTCAGAATTCAGATTCAGAATTCAGATTCAGAATTCAGATTCAGAATTCAGATTCAGAATTCAGATTCAGAATTCAGATTCAGAATTCAGATTCAGAATTCAGATTCAGAATTCAGATTCAGAATTCAGATTCAGAATTCAGATTCAGAATTCAGATTCAGAATTCAGATTCAGAATTCAGATTCAGAATTCAGATTCAGAATTCAGATTCAGAATTCAGATTCAGAATTCAGATTCAGAATTCAGATTCAGAATTCAGATTCAGAATTCAGATTCAGAATTCAGATTCAGAATTCAGATTCAGAATTCAGATTCAGAATTCAGATTCAGAATTCAGATTCAGAATTCAGATTCAGAATTCAGATTCAGAATTCAGATTCAGAATTCAGATTCAGAATTCAGATTCAGAATTCAGATTCAGAATTCAGATTCTTGTAAATTTATTTTTCGGCATATCGGTGAAAAGTAGTTATGAAATTGATAAAGATGGATAGAGAAGTGAGAAGAAAATTCACAGATGTTGAAAAGAGCGAAAGAGCATTTTTGCGAGGAAACTTATTAACGTACACCATACTTTACCCTGCAACATTTCATTATTTAGGAGAAGTAGTACCGGGATAGAGGTGGTACTACCTTAACCTATACAATGAAATCTGGTTGGTCCGAAGTCTACATGTGGTGAACACGAACTTATCTTAAGAATTCAGATTCAGAATTCAGATTCAGAATTCAGATTCAGAATTCAGATTCAGAATTCAGATTCAGAATTCAGATTCAGAATTCAGATTCAGAATTCAGATTCAGAATTCAGATTCAGAATTCAGATTCAGAATTCAGATTCAGAATTCAGATTCAGAATTCAGATTCAGAATTCAGATTCAGAATTCAGATTCAGAATTCAGATTCAGAATTCAGATTCAGAATTCAGATTCAGAATTCAGATTCAGAATTCAGATTCAGAATTCAGATTCAGAATTCAGATTCAGAATTCAGATTCAGAATTCAGATTCAGAATTCAGATTCAGAATTCAGATTCAGAATTCAGATTCAGAATTCAGATTCAGAATTCAGATTCAGAATTCAGATTCAGAATTCAGATTCAGAATTCAGATTCAGAATTCAGATTCAGAATTCAGATTCAGAATTCAGATTCAGAATTCAGATTCAGAATTCAGATTCAGAATTCAGATTCAGAATTCAGATTCAGAATTCAGATTCAGAATTCAGATTCAGAATTCAGATTCAGAATTCAGATTCAGAATTCAGATTCAGAATTCAGATTCAGAATTCAGATTCAGAATTCAGATTCAGAATTCAGATTCAGAATTCAGATTCAGAATTCAGATTCAGAATTCAGATTCAGAATTCAGATTCAGAATTCAGATTCAGAATTCAGATTCAGAATTCAGATTCAGAATTCAGATTCAGAATTCAGATTCAGAATTCAGATTCAGAATTCAGATTCAGAATTCAGATTCAGAATTCAGATTCAGAATTCAGATTCAGAATTCAGATTCAGAATTCAGATTCAGAATTCAGATTCAGAATTCCGATTCAGAATTCAGATTCAGAATTCAGATTCAGAGTTCAGATTCAGAATTCAGATTCAGAATTCAGATTCAGAATTCAGATTCAGAATTCAGATTCAGAATTCAGATTCAGAATTCAGATTCAGAATTCAGATTCAGAATTCAGATTCAGAATTCAGATTCAGAATTCAGATTCAGAATTCAGATTCAGAATTCAGATTCAGAATTCAGATTCAGAATTCAGATTCAGAATTCAGATTCAGAATTCAGATTCAGAATTCAGATTCAGAATTCAGATTCAGAATTCAGATTCAGAATTCAGATTCAGAATTCAGATTCAGAATTCAGATTCAGAATTCAGATTCAGAATTCAGATTCAGAATTCAGATTCAGAATTCAGATTCAGAATTCAGATTCAGAATTCAGATTCAGAATTCAGATTCAGAATTCAGATTCAGAATTCAGATTCAGAATTCAGATTCAGAATTCAGATTCAGAATTCAGATTCAGAGTTCAGATTCAGAATTCAGATTCAGAATTCAGATTCAGAATTCAGATTCAGAATTCAGATTCAGAATTCAGATTCAGAATTCAGATTCAGAATTCAGATTCAGAATTCAGATTCAGAATTCAGATTCAGAATACAGATTTAGAATTCAAATTCAGAGTTCAAATTCAGAATTCAGATTGAGAATTCAGATTTAGAATTCTGATTAAGAATTCGGATTAAAGATCAACCTGGAATTTGAATATATTCAAATATTAGACTAAGTGTTGTAACTCAAAATTCAAACTTTAGAATCAGAATAAGATTTCAGATTTAGTTTCCAGAATGAGATTAATCATTTAATAGTCATATTACTTTCCCCTCCTTTTGTGGGAATTTTTCCTCTATGCATGGTTGAGCTCTAAAAAAGGTATCATGCTAGGGCACGCGTCACGGCTATCCATCAATATTGTAGTTGGTTTTACTTATTCAGTAAAAAAAAGCATAAAAAAACAGTAAGATTCGAACCGTGACCAGCAACGTGAAAGTTCTGGTTGCTACCACGGCACCATTTCAGCGTGTTATAAATCTTGGAAATTCTACTGTTTAAATACCATTCTTTCCATACATAAAATGAGCTCCTTACATACCAGTTCGCTTTTCCCCAAAAAAACGTACCAGGCATCATTTTTGCCTTTCTAACAGAAAGGTTTGGTTATCGGTCGATTGGGGAGATCATTAATTATGGGTCTTAGGCATACCTTTATAGGTACCTATCGACTCAGCTCGACGAGTTCTGTTGATGTCCGTGGATTTGTATGTGCCATTTTAAAAATGTCAAGAACGTTTTTGCGAAACTGGGCTGCGCAATTAAAATGATTTTAGTCTCAAAAGAATGCATTTTTTTTCCTACACAACCCTTTCAAAAACGGGAAAAAAACAAAATAGTTGAAACCGTTTTCTTTACGAAATACATATCATACTTATTATGGCATAAAAAAAAGTTGCTAGTGGCGCCTCGAAGCAGCAGCACCAGCAATCATTTATAAATTAGAGATAATCAAAATAAAAAATTAAAATTTACTGACTCGAGAATTGAACCGAAACCCTTCAGATCCAAAGTTGCAAGCGCTATCCAATAAACCATCGGCACGCTTGATAAAGAGCGGCTCAAACTCAAATAGGTAAAAGGCATTACTAAGACGCACCGTGGTCTGGGCAGTTTCTCAGTCTGCTGGGGCAAATACGGCAACAGTGTTTATATCTTACACTTCTTGCTTTTCAATGCAGCAAATGGCGGATGGGCGTTTCCTTCAGAGTCCGCCATGCCTATTAGACACTATAATTTCATATATGAAATTATAGTGTCTATAGCCATGCCGGGTGTCAACAAAATGCAGAGCCGTACAGAAAACTGCGTTGGGGGGGAATTTATATGAAGATCTTATGACCCTCGTTTTTTTTACCCGCGTTGAAGAATGAATTTATGTTTTTTTTTTCATTTCTACATACTCATACATAATTTAGATTCAATTTCAGATGCAGTTTTCAAATTCAGGATACAGGTTTAGGAATCAGAATTCAGGATTCAGAATTCAAAATTCAGATTCAGAACTCATATTCAGATTCAGAATTTAGATTCAGAATTCATATTCAGAATTCAGATTAAGAATTCAGATTCAGAATTCAGATTCAGAATTCAGATTCAGAATTCAGATTCAGAATTCAGATTCAGAATTCAGATTCAGAATTCAGATTCAGAATTCAGATTCAGAATTCAGATTCAGAATTCAGATTCAGAATTCAGATTCAGAATTCAGATTCAGAATTCAGATTCAGAATTCAGATTCAGAATTCAGATTCAGAATTCAGATTCAGAATTCAGATTCAGAATTCAGATTCAGAATTCAGATTCAGAATTCAGATTCAGAATTCAGATTCAGAATTCAGATTCAGAATTCAGATTCAGAATTCAGATTCAGAATTCAGATTCAGAATTCAGATTCAGAATTCAGATTCAGAATTCAGATTCAGAATTCAGATTCAGAATTCAGATTCAGAATTCAGATTCAGAATTCAGATTCAGAATTCAGATTCAGAATTCAGATTCAGAATTCAGATTCAGAATTCAGATTCAGAATTCAGATTCAGAATTCAGATTCAGAATTCAATTGCCCGTCCGGAGTATACGTGTCCACCACATGTAGACTTCGGACCAACCAGATTTCATTGTATAGGTTAAGGTAGTGCCACCTCTATCCCGGTACTACTTCTCCTAAATAATGAAATGTTGCAGGGTAAAGTATGGTGTACGTTAATAAGTTTCCTCGCAAAAATGCTCTTTCGCTCTTTTCAACATCTGTAAATTTTCTTCTCACTTCTCTATCCATCTTTATCAATTTCATAACTACTTTTCACCGATATGCCGAAAAATAAATTTACAAAATTAATTAACGGTGGTTAACTTATCTTAAGAATTCAGATTCAGAATTCAGATTCAGAATTTATGTAAATTTATTTTCGGCATATCGGTGAAAAATTTAGATTCATGGAGAAAGAATATCAGAATTAAAAATTGATGAAGCTGGTTGTTGCGAGGTAAAGTATGGTGTACGTTAATAAATTTTCCTTGCAAAAATGTTCTTTCGCTCTTTTCATCATCCGTAAAATTTCTCCTCACTTTATCAATTTTCAATTCTGGAATTGTTTCTCCAAGAATACCAATTTTCACAGTTTTTGATAAATTTGCGATGACTTAAAGATCATTACGCATGAAAACACGATTTTGTTTTGTGAAAACCTTTTTTCACATTTTTTCTGAAATTAAGTTTGCTGCATACTTTTAGGGGTAAAACCATACTACTAAAAGTTGTAAAATCCGAAATCATAAAAAAAAATTTTGGATGAAAGAAATTTCAATGTTGAAAACCGCGTGATGCAAAACAATCAAAATGAGATTCAGATTCAGAATTCAGATTCAGAATTCAGATTCAGAATTCAGATTCAGAATTCAGATTCAGAATTCAGATTCAGAATTCAGATTCAGAATTCAGGTTCAGAATTCAGATTCAGAATTCAGATACAGAATTCAGATTCAGAATTCAGATTCAGAATTCAGATTCAGAATTCAGATTCAGAATTCAGATTCAGAATTCAGATTCAGAATTCAGAATTCAGATTCAGAATTCAGATTCAGAATTCAGATTCAGAATTCAGATTCAGAATTCAGATTCAGAATTCAGATTCAGAATTCAGATTCAGAATTCAGATTCAGAATTTAGATTCAGAATTCAGAATCAGAATTCAGAATCAGAATTCAGATTCAGAATTCAGATTCAGAATTTAGATTCAGAATTCAGATTCAGAATTCAGATTCAGAATTCAGATTCAGAATTCAGATTCAGAATTCAGATTCAGAATTCAGATTCAGAATTCAGATTCAGAATTCAGATTCAGAATTCAGATTCAGAATTCAGATTCAGAATTCAGATTCAGAATTCAGATTCAGAATTCAGATTCAGAATTCAGATTCAGAATTCAGATTCAGAATTCAGATTCAGAATTCAGATTCAGAATTCAGATTCAGAATTCAGATTCAGAATTCAGATTCAGAATTCAGATTCAGAATTCAGAATTCAGATTCAGAATTCAGATTCAGAATTCAGATTCAGAATTCAGATTCAGAATTCAGATTCAGAATTCAGATTCAGAATTCAGATTCAGAATTCAGATTCAGAATTCAGATTCAGAATTCAGATTCAGAATTCAGATTCAGAATTCAGATTCAGAATTCAGATTCAGAATTCAGATTCAGAATTCAGATTCAGAATTCAGATTCAGAATTCAGATTCAGAATTCAGATTCAGAATTCAGATTCAGAATTCAGATTCAGAATTCAGATTCAGAATTCAGATTCAGAATTCAGATTCAGAATTCAGATTCAGAATTCAGATTCAGAATTCAGATTCAGAATTCAGATTCAGAATTCAGATTCAGAATTCAGATTCAGAATTCAGATTCAGAATTCAGATTCAGAATTCAGATTCAGAATTCAGATTCAGAATTCAGATTCAGAATTCAGATTCAGAATTCAGATTCAGAATTCAGATTCAGAATTCAGATTCAGAATTCAGATTCAGAATTCAGATTCAGAATTCAGATTCAGAATTCAGATTCAGAATTCAGATTCAGAATTCAGATTCAGAATTCAGATTCAGAATTCAGATTCAGAATTCAGATTCAGAATTCAGATTCAGAATTCAGATTCAGAATTCAGATTCAGAATTCAGATTCAAAATTCAGATTCAGAATTCAGATTCAGAATTCAGATTCAGAATTCAGATTCAGAATTCAGATTCAGAATTCAGATTCAGAATTCAGATTCAGAATTCAGATTCAGAATTCAGATTCAGAATTCAGATTCAGAATTCAGATTCAGAATTCAGATTCAGAATTCAGATTCAGAATTCAGATTCAGAATTCAGATTCAGAATTCAGATTCAGAATTCAGATTCAGAATTCAGATTCAGAATTCAGATTCAGAATTCAGATTCAGAATTCAGATTCAGAATTCAGATTCAGAATTCAGATTCAGAATTCAGATTCAGAATTCAGATTCAGAATTCAGATTCAGAATTCAGATTCAGAATTCAGATTCAGAATTCAGATTCAGAATTCAGATTCAGAATTCAGATTCAGAATTCAGATTCAGAATTCAGATTCAGAATTCAGATTCAGAATTCAGATTCAGAATTCAGATTCAGAATTCAGATTCAGAATTCAGATTCAGAATTCAGATTCAGAATTCAGATTCAGAATTCAGATTCAGAATTCAGATTCAGAATTCAGATTCAGAATTCAGATTCAGAATTCAGATTCAGAATTCAGATTCAGAATTCAGATTCAGAATTCAGATTCAGAATTCAGATTCAGAATTCAGATTCAGAATTCAGATTCAGAATTCAGATTCAGAATTCAGATTCAGAATTCAGATTCAGAATTCAGATTCAGAATTCAGATTCAGAATTCAGATTCAGAATTCAGATTCAGAGTTCAGATTCAGAATTCAGATTCAGAATTCAGATTCAGAATTCAGATTCAGAATACAGATTTAGAATTCAAATTCAGAGTTCAAATTCAGAATTCAGATTGAGAATTCAGATTTAGAATTCTGATTAAGAATTCGGATTAAAGATCAACCTGGAATTTGAATATATTCAAATATTAGACTAAGTGTTGTAACTCAAAATTCAAACTTTAGAATCAGAATAAGATTTCAGATTTAGTTTCCAGAATGAGATTAATCATTTAATAGTCATATTACTTTCCCCTCCTTTTGTGGGAATTTTTCCTCTATGCATGGTTGAGCTCTAAAAAAGGTATCATGCTAGGGCACGCGTCACGGCTATCCATCAATATTGTAGTTGGTTTTACTTATTCAGTAAAAAAAAGCATAAAAAAACAGTAAGATTCGAACCGTGACCAGCAACGTGAAAGTTCTGGTTGCTACCACGGCACCATTTCAGCGTGTTATAAGGCTTGGAAATTCAACTGTTTAAATACCATTCTTTCCATACATAAAATGAGCTCCTTACATACCAGTTCGTTTTCCCCCAAAAAACGTACCAGGCATCATTTTTTGCCTTTCTAACAGAAAGGTTTGGTTATCGGTCGATTGGGGAGATCATTAATTATGGGTCTTAGGCATACCTTTATAGGTACCTATCGACTCAGCTCGACGAGTTCTGTTGATGTCCGTGGATTTGTATGTGCCATTTTAAAAATGTCAAGAACGTTTTTGCGAAACTGGGCTGCGCAATTAAAATGATTTTAGTCTCAAAAGAATGCATTTTTTTTCCTACACAACCCTTTCAAAAACGGGAAAAAAACAAAATAGTTGAAACCGTTTTCTTTACGAAATACATATCATACTTATTATGGCATAAAAAAAAGTTGCTAGTGGCGCCTCGAAGCAGCAGCACCAGCAATCATTTATAAATTAGAGATAATCAAAATAAAAAATTAAAATTTACTGACTCGAGAATTGAACCGAAACCCTTCAGATCCAAAGTTGCAAGCGCTATCCAATAAACCATCGGCACGCTTGATAAAGAGCGGCTCAAACTCAAATAGGTAAAAGGCATTACTAAGACGCACCGTGGTCTGGGCAGTTTCTCAGTCTGCTGGGGCAAATACGGCAACAGTGTTTATATCTTACACTTCTTGCTTTTCAATGCAGCAAATGGCGGATGGGCGTTTCCTTCAGAGTCCGCCATGCCTATTAGACACTATAATTTCATATATGAAATTATAGTGTCTATAGCCATGCCGGGTGTCAACAAAATGCAGAGCCGTACAGAAAACTGCGTTGGGGGGGAATTTATATGAAGATCTTATGACCCTCGTTTTTTTTACCCGCGTTGAAGAATGAATTTATGTTTTTTTTTTTCATTTCTACATACTCATACATAATTTAGATTCAATTTCAGATGCAGAATTCAGATTCAGTTTTCAAATTCAGGATACAGGTTTAGGAATCAGAATTCAGGATTCAGAATTCAAAATTCAGATTCAGAACTCATATTCAGATTCAGAATTTAGATTCAGAATTCATATTCAGAATTCAGATTAAGAATTCAGATTCAGAATTCAGATTCAGAATTCAGATTCAGAATTCAGATTCAGAATTCAGATTCAGAATTCAGATTCAGAATTCAGATTCAGAATTCAGATTCAGAATTCAGATTCAGAATTCAGATTCAGAATTCAGATTCAGAATTCAGATTCAGAATTCAGATTCAGAATTCAGATTCAGAATTCAGATTCAGAATTCAGATTCAGAATTCAGATTCAGAATTCAGATTCAGAATTCAGATTCAGAATTCAGATTCAGAATTCAGATTCAGAATTCAGATTCAGAATTCAGATTCAGAATTCAGATTCAGAATTCAGATTCAGAATTCAGATTCAGAATTCAGATTCAGAATTCAGATTCAGAATTCAGATTCAGAATTCAGATTCAGAATTCAGATTCAGAATTCAGATTCAGAATTCAGATTCAGAATTCAGATTCAGAATTCAGATTCAGAATTCAGATTCAGAATTCAGATTCAGAATTCAGATTCAGAATTCAGATTCAGAATTCAGATTCAGAATTCAGATTCAGAATTCAGATTCAGAATTCAGATTCTTGTAAATTTATTTTTCGGCATATCGGTGAAAAGTAGTTATGAAATTGATAAAGATGGATAGAGAAGTGAGAAGAAAATTCACAGATGTTGAAAAGAGCGAAAGAGCATTTTTGCGAGGAAACTTATTAACGTACACCATACTTTACCCTGCAACATTTCATTATTTAGGAGAAGTAGTACCGGGATAGAGGTGGTACTACCTTAACCTATACAATGAAATCTGGTTGGTCCGAAGTCTACATGTGGTGAACACGAACTTATCTTAAGAATTCAGATTCAGAATTCAGATTCAGAATTCAGATTCAGAATTCAGATTCAGAATTCAGATTCAGAATTCAGATTCAGAATTCAGATTCAGAATTCAGATTCAGAATTCAGATTCAGAATTCAGATTCAGAATTCAGATTCAGAATTCAGATTCAGAATTCAGATTCAGAATTCAGATTCAGAATTCAGATTCAGAATTCAGATTCAGAATTCAGATTCAGAATTCAGATTCAGAATTCAGATTCAGAATTCAGATTCAGAATTCAGATTCAGAATTCAGATTCAGAATTCAGATTCAGAATTCAGATTCAGAATTCAGATTCAGAATTCAGATTCAGAATTCAGATTCAGAATTCAGATTCAGAATTCAGATTCAGAATTCAGATTCAGAATTCAGATTCAGAATTCAGATTCAGAATTCAGATTCAGAATTCAGATTCAGAATTCAGATTCAGAATTCAGATTCAGAATTCAGATTCAGAATTCAGATTCAGAATTCAGATTCAGAATTCAGATTCAGAATTCAGATTCAGAATTCAGATTCAGAATTCAGATTCAGAATTCAGATTCAGAATTCAGATTCAGAATTCAGATTCAGAATTCAGATTCAGAATTCAGATTCAGAATTCAGATTCAGAATTCAGATTCAGAATTCAGATTCAGAATTCAGATTCAGAATTCAGATTCAGAATTCAGATTCAGAATTCAGATTCAGAATTCAGATTCAGAATTCAGATTCAGAATTCAGATTCAGAATTCAGATTCAGAATTCAGATTCAGAATTCAGATTCAGAATTCAGATTCAGAATTCAGATTCAGAATTCAGATTCAGAATTCAGATTCAGAATTCAGATTCAGAATTCAGATTCAGAATTCAGATTCAGAATTCAGATTCAGAATTCCGATTCAGAATTCAGATTCAGAATTCAGATTCAGAGTTCAGATTCAGAATTCAGATTCAGAATTCAGATTCAGAATTCAGATTCAGAATTCAGATTCAGAATTCAGATTCAGAATTCAGATTCAGAATTCAGATTCAGAATTCAGATTCAGAATTCAGATTCAGAATTCAGATTCAGAATTCAGATTCAGAATTCAGATTCAGAATTCAGATTCAGAATTCAGATTCAGAATTCAGATTCAGAATTCAGATTCAGAATTCAGATTCAGAATTCAGATTCAGAATTCAGATTCAGAATTCAGATTCAGAATTCAGATTCAGAATTCAGATTCAGAATTCAGATTCAGAATTCAGATTCAGAATTCAGATTCAGAATTCAGATTCAGAATTCAGATTCAGAATTCAGATTCAGAATTCAGATTCAGAATTCAGATTCAGAATTCAGATTCAGAATTCAGATTCAGAATTCAGATTCAGAGTTCAGATTCAGAATTCAGATTCAGAATTCAGATTCAGAATTCAGATTCAGAATTCAGATTCAGAATTCAGATTCAGAATTCAGATTCAGAATTCAGATTCAGAATTCAGATTCAGAATTCAGATTCAGAATACAGATTTAGAATTCAAATTCAGAGTTCAAATTCAGAATTCAGATTGAGAATTCAGATTTAGAATTCTGATTAAGAATTCGGATTAAAGATCAACCTGGAATTTGAATATATTCAAATATTAGACTAAGTGTTGTAACTCAAAATTCAAACTTTAGAATCAGAATAAGATTTCAGATTTAGTTTCCAGAATGAGATTAATCATTTAATAGTCATATTACTTTCCCCTCCTTTTGTGGGAATTTTTCCTCTATGCATGGTTGAGCTCTAAAAAAGGTATCATGCTAGGGCACGCGTCACGGCTATCCATCAATATTGTAGTTGGTTTTACTTATTCAGTAAAAAAAAGCATAAAAAAACAGTAAGATTCGAACCGTGACCAGCAACGTGAAAGTTCTGGTTGCTACCACGGCACCATTTCAGCGTGTTATAAATCTTGGAAATTCTACTGTTTAAATACCATTCTTTCCATACATAAAATGAGCTCCTTACATACCAGTTCGCTTTTCCCCAAAAAAACGTACCAGGCATCATTTTTGCCTTTCTAACAGAAAGGTTTGGTTATCGGTCGATTGGGGAGATCATTAATTATGGGTCTTAGGCATACCTTTATAGGTACCTATCGACTCAGCTCGACGAGTTCTGTTGATGTCCGTGGATTTGTATGTGCCATTTTAAAAATGTCAAGAACGTTTTTGCGAAACTGGGCTGCGCAATTAAAATGATTTTAGTCTCAAAAGAATGCATTTTTTTTCCTACACAACCCTTTCAAAAACGGGAAAAAAACAAAATAGTTGAAACCGTTTTCTTTACGAAATACATATCATACTTATTATGGCATAAAAAAAAGTTGCTAGTGGCGCCTCGAAGCAGCAGCACCAGCAATCATTTATAAATTAGAGATAATCAAAATAAAAAATTAAAATTTACTGACTCGAGAATTGAACCGAAACCCTTCAGATCCAAAGTTGCAAGCGCTATCCAATAAACCATCGGCACGCTTGATAAAGAGCGGCTCAAACTCAAATAGGTAAAAGGCATTACTAAGACGCACCGTGGTCTGGGCAGTTTCTCAGTCTGCTGGGGCAAATACGGCAACAGTGTTTATATCTTACACTTCTTGCTTTTCAATGCAGCAAATGGCGGATGGGCGTTTCCTTCAGAGTCCGCCATGCCTATTAGACACTATAATTTCATATATGAAATTATAGTGTCTATAGCCATGCCGGGTGTCAACAAAATGCAGAGCCGTACAGAAAACTGCGTTGGGGGGGAATTTATATGAAGATCTTATGACCCTCGTTTTTTTTACCCGCGTTGAAGAATGAATTTATGTTTTTTTTTTCATTTCTACATACTCATACATAATTTAGATTCAATTTCAGATGCAGAATTCAGATTCAGTTTTCAAATTCAGGATACAGGTTTAGGAATCAGAATTCAGGATTCAGAATTCAAAATTCAGATTCAGAACTCATATTCAGATTCAGAATTTAGATTCAGAATTCATATTCAGAATTCAGATTAAGAATTCAGATTCAGAATTCAGATTCAGAATTCAGATTCAGAATTCAGATTCAGAATTCAGATTCAGAATTCAGATTCAGAATTCAGATTCAGAATTCAGATTCAGAATTCAGATTCAGAATTCAGATTCAGAATTCAGATTCAGAATTCAGATTCAGAATTCAGATTCAGAATTCAGATTCAGAATTCAGATTCAGAATTCAGATTCAGAATTCAGATTCAGAATTCAGATTCAGAATTCAGATTCAGAATTCAGATTCAGAATTCAGATTCAGAATTCAGATTCAGAATTCAGATTCAGAATTCAGATTCAGAATTCAGATTCAGAATTCAGATTCAGAATTCAGATTCAGAATTCAGATTCAGAATTCAGATTCAGAATTCAGATTCAGAATTCAGATTCAGAATTCAGATTCAGAATTCAGATTCAGAATTCAGATTCAGAATTCAGATTCAGAATTCAGATTCAGAATTCAGATTCAGAATTCAGATTCAGAATTCAATTGCCCGTCCGGAGTATACGTGTCCACCACATGTAGACTTCGGACCAACCAGATTTCATTGTATAGGTTAAGGTAGTGCCACCTCTATCCCGGTACTACTTCTCCTAAATAATGAAATGTTGCAGGGTAAAGTATGGTGTACGTTAATAAGTTTCCTCGCAAAAATGCTCTTTCGCTCTTTTCAACATCTGTAAATTTTCTTCTCACTTCTCTATCCATCTTTATCAATTTCATAACTACTTTTCACCGATATGCCGAAAAATAAATTTACAAAATTAATTAACGGTGGTTAACTTATCTTAAGAATTCAGATTCAGAATTCAGATTCAGAATTTATGTAAATTTATTTTCGGCATATCGGTGAAAAATTTAGATTCATGGAGAAAGAATATCAGAATTAAAAATTGATGAAGCTGGTTGTTGCGAGGTAAAGTATGGTGTACGTTAATAAATTTTCCTTGCAAAAATGTTCTTTCGCTCTTTTCATCATCCGTAAAATTTCTCCTCACTTTATCAATTTTCAATTCTGGAATTGTTTCTCCAAGAATACCAATTTTCACAGTTTTTGATAAATTTGCGATGACTTAAAGATCATTACGCATGAAAACACGATTTTGTTTTGTGAAAACCTTTTTTCACATTTTTTCTGAAATTAAGTTTGCTGCATACTTTTAGGGGTAAAACCATACTACTAAAAGTTGTAAAATCCGAAATCATAAAAAAAAATTTTGGATGAAAGAAATTTCAATGTTGAAAACCGCGTGATGCAAAACAATCAAAATGAGATTCAGATTCAGAATTCAGATTCAGAATTCAGATTCAGAATTCAGATTCAGAATTCAGATTCAGAATTCAGATTCAGAATTCAGATTCAGAATTCAGGTTCAGAATTCAGATTCAGAATTCAGATACAGAATTCAGATTCAGAATTCAGATTCAGAATTCAGATTCAGAATTCAGATTCAGAATTCAGATTCAGAATTCAGATTCAGAATTCAGAATTCAGATTCAGAATTCAGATTCAGAATTCAGATTCAGAATTCAGATTCAGAATTCAGATTCAGAATTCAGATTCAGAATTCAGATTCAGAATTCAGATTCAGAATTTAGATTCAGAATTCAGAATCAGAATTCAGAATCAGAATTCAGATTCAGAATTCAGATTCAGAATTTAGATTCAGAATTCAGATTCAGAATTCAGATTCAGAATTCAGATTCAGAATTCAGATTCAGAATTCAGATTCAGAATTCAGATTCAGAATTCAGATTCAGAATTCAGATTCAGAATTCAGATTCAGAATTCAGATTCAGAATTCAGATTCAGAATTCAGATTCAGAATTCAGATTCAGAATTCAGATTCAGAATTCAGATTCAGAATTCAGATTCAGAATTCAGATTCAGAATTCAGATTCAGAATTCAGATTCAGAATTCAGATTCAGAATTCAGAATTCAGATTCAGAATTCAGATTCAGAATTCAGATTCAGAATTCAGATTCAGAATTCAGATTCAGAATTCAGATTCAGAATTCAGATTCAGAATTCAGATTCAGAATTCAGATTCAGAATTCAGATTCAGAATTCAGATTCAGAATTCAGATTCAGAATTCAGATTCAGAATTCAGATTCAGAATTCAGATTCAGAATTCAGATTCAGAATTCAGATTCAGAATTCAGATTCAGAATTCAGATTCAGAATTCAGATTCAGAATTCAGATTCAGAATTCAGATTCAGAATTCAGATTCAGAATTCAGATTCAGAATTCAGATTCAGAATTCAGATTCAGAATTCAGATTCAGAATTCAGATTCAGAATTCAGATTCAGAATTCAGATTCAGAATTCAGATTCAGAATTCAGATTCAGAATTCAGATTCAGAATTCAGATTCAGAATTCAGATTCAGAATTCAGATTCAGAATTCAGATTCAGAATTCAGATTCAGAATTCAGATTCAGAATTCAGATTCAGAATTCAGATTCAGAATTCAGATTCAGAATTCAGATTCAGAATTCAGATTCAGAATTCAGATTCAGAATTCAGATTCAGAATTCAGATTCAGAATTCAGATTCAGAATTCAGATTCAGAATTCAGATTCAGAATTCAGATTCAAAATTCAGATTCAGAATTCAGATTCAGAATTCAGATTCAGAATTCAGATTCAGAATTCAGATTCAGAATTCAGATTCAGAATTCAGATTCAGAATTCAGATTCAGAATTCAGATTCAGAATTCAGATTCAGAATTCAGATTCAGAATTCAGATTCAGAATTCAGATTCAGAATTCAGATTCAGAATTCAGATTCAGAATTCAGATTCAGAATTCAGATTCAGAATTCAGATTCAGAATTCAGATTCAGAATTCAGATTCAGAATTCAGATTCAGAATTCAGATTCAGAATTCAGATTCAGAATTCAGATTCAGAATTCAGATTCAGAATTCAGATTCAGAATTCAGATTCAGAATTCAGATTCAGAATTCAGATTCAGAATTCAGATTCAGAATTCAGATTCAGAATTCAGATTCAGAATTCAGATTCAGAATTCAGATTCAGAATTCAGATTCAGAATTCAGATTCAGAATTCAGATTCAGAATTCAGATTCAGAATTCAGATTCAGAATTCAGATTCAGAATTCAGATTCAGAATTCAGATTCAGAATTCAGATTCAGAATTCAGATTCAGAATTCAGATTCAGAATTCAGATTCAGAATTCAGATTCAGAATTCAGATTCAGAATTCAGATTCAGAATTCAGATTCAGAATTCAGATTCAGAATTCAGATTCAGAATTCAGATTCAGAATTCAGATTCAGAATTCAGATTCAGAATTCAGATTCAGAATTCAGATTCAGAATTCAGATTCAGAGTTCAGATTCAGAATTCAGATTCAGAATTCAGATTCAGAATTCAGATTCAGAATACAGATTTAGAATTCAAATTCAGAGTTCAAATTCAGAATTCAGATTGAGAATTCAGATTTAGAATTCTGATTAAGAATTCGGATTAAAGATCAACCTGGAATTTGAATATATTCAAATATTAGACTAAGTGTTGTAACTCAAAATTCAAACTTTAGAATCAGAATAAGATTTCAGATTTAGTTTCCAGAATGAGATTAATCATTTAATAGTCATATTACTTTCCCCTCCTTTTGTGGGAATTTTTCCTCTATGCATGGTTGAGCTCTAAAAAAGGTATCATGCTAGGGCACGCGTCACGGCTATCCATCAATATTGTAGTTGGTTTTACTTATTCAGTAAAAAAAAGCATAAAAAAACAGTAAGATTCGAACCGTGACCAGCAACGTGAAAGTTCTGGTTGCTACCACGGCACCATTTCAGCGTGTTATAAATCTTGGAAATTCTACTGTTTAAATACCATTCTTTCCATACATAAAATGAGCTCCTTACATACCAGTTCGCTTTTCCCCAAAAAAACGTACCAGGCATCATTTTTGCCTTTCTAACAGAAAGGTTTGGTTATCGGTCGATTGGGGAGATCATTAATTATGGGTCTTAGGCATACCTTTATAGGTACCTATCGACTCAGCTCGACGAGTTCTGTTGATGTCCGTGGATTTGTATGTGCCATTTTAAAAATGTCAAGAACGTTTTTGCGAAACTGGGCTGCGCAATTAAAATGATTTTAGTCTCAAAAGAATGCATTTTTTTTCCTACACAACCCTTTCAAAAACGGGAAAAAAACAAAATAGTTGAAACCGTTTTCTTTACGAAATACATATCATACTTATTATGGCATAAAAAAAAGTTGCTAGTGGCGCCTCGAAGCAGCAGCACCAGCAATCATTTATAAATTAGAGATAATCAAAATAAAAAATTAAAATTTACTGACTCGAGAATTGAACCGAAACCCTTCAGATCCAAAGTTGCAAGCGCTATCCAATAAACCATCGGCACGCTTGATAAAGAGCGGCTCAAACTCAAATAGGTAAAAGGCATTACTAAGACGCACCGTGGTCTGGGCAGTTTCTCAGTCTGCTGGGGCAAATACGGCAACAGTGTTTATATCTTACACTTCTTGCTTTTCAATGCAGCAAATGGCGGATGGGCGTTTCCTTCAGAGTCCGCCATGCCTATTAGACACTATAATTTCATATATGAAATTATAGTGTCTATAGCCATGCCGGGTGTCAACAAAATGCAGAGCCGTACAGAAAACTGCGTTGGGGGGGAATTTATATGAAGATCTTATGACCCTCGTTTTTTTTACCCGCGTTGAAGAATGAATTTATGTTTTTTTTTTTCATTTCTACATACTCATACATAATTTAGATTCAATTTCAGATGCAGAATTCAGATTCAGTTTTCAAATTCAGGATACAGGTTTAGGAATCAGAATTCAGGATTCAGAATTCAAAATTCAGATTCAGAACTCATATTCAGATTCAGAATTTAGATTCAGAATTCATATTCAGAATTCAGATTAAGAATTCAGATTCAGAATTCAGATTCAGAATTCAGATTCAGAATTCAGATTCAGAATTCAGATTCAGAATTCAGATTCAGAATTCAGATTCAGAATTCAGATTCAGAATTCAGATTCAGAATTCAGATTCAGAATTCAGATTCAGAATTCAGATTCAGAATTCAGATTCAGAATTCAGATTCAGAATTCAGATTCAGAATTCAGATTCAGAATTCAGATTCAGAATTCAGATTCAGAATTCAGATTCAGAATTCAGATTCAGAATTCAGATTCAGAATTCAGATTCAGAATTCAGATTCAGAATTCAGATTCAGAATTCAGATTCAGAATTCAGATTCAGAATTCAGATTCAGAATTCAGATTCAGAATTCAGATTCAGAATTCAGATTCAGAATTCAGATTCAGAATTCAGATTCAGAATTTATGTAAATTTATTTTCGGCATATCGGTGAAAAATTTAGATTCATGGAGAAAGAATATCAGAATTAAAAATTGATGAAGCTGGTTGTTGCGAGGTAAAGTATGGTGTACGTTAATAAATTTTCCTTGCAAAAATGTTCTTTCGCTCTTTTCATCATCCGTAAAATTTCTCCTCACTTTATCAATTTTCAATTCTGGAATTGTTTCTCCAAGAATACCAATTTTCACAGTTTTTGATAAATTTGCGATGACTTAAAGATCATTACGCATGAAAACACGATTTTGTTTTGTGAAAACCTTTTTTCACATTTTTTCTGAAATTAAGTTTGCTGCATACTTTTAGGGGTAAAACCATACTACTAAAAGTTGTAAAATCCGAAATCATAAAAAAAAATTTTGGATGAAAGAAATTTCAATGTTGAAAACCGCGTGATGCAAAACAATCAAAATGAGATTCAGATTCAGAATTCAGATTCAGAATTCAGATTCAGAATTCAGATTCAGAATTCAGATTCAGAATTCAGATTCAGAATTCAGATTCAGAATTCAGATTCAGAATTCAGATTCAGAATTCAGATTCAGAATTCAGATTCAGAATTCAGATTCAGAATTCAGATTCAGAATTCAGATTCAGAATTCAGATTCAGAATTCAGATTCAGAATTCAGATTCAGAATTCAGATTCAGAATTCAGATTCAGAATTCAGATTCAGAATTCAGATTCTTGTAAATTTATTTTTCGGCATATCGGTGAAAAGTAGTTATGAAATTGATAAAGATGGATAGAGAAGTGAGAAGAAAATTCACAGATGTTGAAAAGAGCGAAAGAGCATTTTTGCGAGGAAACTTATTAACGTACACCATACTTTACCCTGCAACATTTCATTATTTAGGAGAAGTAGTACCGGGATAGAGGTGGTACTACCTTAACCTATACAATGAAATCTGGTTGGTCCGAAGTCTACATGTGGTGAACACGAACTTATCTTAAGAATTCAGATTCAGAATTCAGATTCAGAATTCAGATTCAGAATTCAGATTCAGAATTCAGATTCAGAATTCAGATTCAGAATTCAGATTCAGAATTCAGATTCAGAATTCAGATTCAGAATTCAGATTCAGAATTCAGATTCAGAATTCAGATTCAGAATTCAGATTCAGAATTCAGATTCAGAATTCAGATTCAGAATTCAGATTCAGAATTCAGATTCAGAATTCAGATTCAGAATTCAGATTCAGAATTCAGATTCAGAATTCAGATTCAGAATTCAGATTCAGAATTCAGATTCAGAATTCAGATTCAGAATTCAGATTCAGAATTCAGATTCAGAATTCAGATTCAGAATTCCGATTCAGAATTCAGATTCAGAATTCAGATTCAGAGTTCAGATTCAGAATTCAGATTCAGAATTCAGATTCAGAATTCAGATTCAGAATTCAGATTCAGAATTCAGATTCAGAATTCAGATTCAGAATTCAGATTCAGAATTCAGATTCAGAATTCAGATTCAGAATTCAGATTCAGAATTCAGATTCAGAATTCAGATTCAGAATTCAGATTCAGAATTCAGATTCAGAATTCAGATTCAGAATTCAGATTCAGAATTCAGATTCAGAATTCAGATTCAGAATTCAGATTCAGAATTCAGATTCAGAATTCAGATTCAGAATTCAGATTCAGAATTCAGATTCAGAATTCAGATTCAGAATTCAGATTCAGAATTCAGATTCAGAATTCAGATTCAGAATTCAGATTCAGAATTCAGATTCAGAATTCAGATTCAGAATTCAGATTCAGAATTCAGATTCAGAATTCAGATTCAGAATTCCGATTCAGAATTCAGATTCAGAATTCAGATTCAGAGTTCAGATTCAGAATTCAGATTCAGAATTCAGATTCAGAATTCAGATTCAGAATTCAGATTCAGAATTCAGATTCAGAATTCAGATTCAGAATTCAGATTCAGAATTCAGATTCAGAATTCAGATTCAGAATTCAGATTCAGAATTCAGATTCAGAATTCAGATTCAGAATTCAGATTCAGAATTCAGATTCAGAATTCAGATTCAGAATTCAGATTCAGAATTCAGATTCAGAATTCAGATTCACAATTCAGATTCAGAATTCAGATTCAGAATTCAGATTCAGAATTCAGATTCAGAATTCAGATTCAGAATTCAGATTCAGAATTCAGATTCAGAATTCAGATTCAGAATTCAGATTCAGAATTCAGATTCAGAATTCAGATTCAGAATTCAGATTCAGAATTCAGATTCAGAATTCAGATTCAGAATTCAGATTCAGAATTCAGATTCAGAATTCAGATTCAGAATTCAGATTCAGAATTCAGATTCAGAATTCAGATTCAGAGTTCAGATTCAGAATTCAGATTCAGAATTCAGATTCAGAATTCAGATTCAGAATTCAGATTCAGAATTCAGATTCAGAATTCAGATTCAGAATTCAGATTCAGAATTCAGATTCAGAATTCAGATTCAGAATACAGATTTAGAATTCAAATTCAGAGTTCAATTTCAGAATTCAGATTGAGAATTCAGATTTAGAATTCTGATTAAGAATTCGGATTAAAGATCAACCTGGAATTTGAATATATTCAAATATTAGACTAAGTGTTGTAACTCAAAATTCAAACTTTAGAATCAGAATAAGATTTCAGATTTAGTTTCCAGAATGAGATTAATCATTTAATAGTCATATTACTTTCCCCTCCTTTTGTGGGAATTTTTCCTCTATGCATGGTTGAGCTCTAAAAAAGGTATCATGCTAGGGCACGCGTCACGGCTATCCATCAATATTGTAGTTGGTTTTACTTATTCAGTAAAAAAAAGCATAAAAAAACAGTAAGATTCGAACCGTGACCAGCAACGTGAAAGTTCTGGTTGCTACCACGGCACCATTTCAGCGTGTTATAAATCTTGGAAATTCTACTGTTTAAATACCATTCTTTCCATACATAAAATGAGCTCCTTACATACCAGTTCGCTTTTCCCCAAAAAAACGTACCAGGCATCATTTTTGCCTTTCTAACAGAAAGGTTTGGTTATCGGTCGATTGGGGAGATCATTAATTATGGGTCTTAGGCATACCTTTATAGGTACCTATCGACTCAGCTCGACGAGTTCTGTTGATGTCCGTGGATTTGTATGTGCCATTTTAAAAATGTCAAGAACGTTTTTGCGAAACTGGGCTGCGCAATTAAAATGATTTTAGTCTCAAAAGAATGCATTTTTTTTCCTACACAACCCTTTCAAAAACGGGAAAAAAACAAAATAGTTGAAACCGTTTTCTTTACGAAATACATATCATACTTATTATGGCATAAAAAAAAGTTGCTAGTGGCGCCTCGAAGCAGCAGCACCAGCAATCATTTATAAATTAGAGATAATCAAAATAAAAAATTAAAATTTACTGACTCGAGAATTGAACCGAAACCCTTCAGATCCAAAGTTGCAAGCGCTATCCAATAAACCATCGGCACGCTTGATAAAGAGCGGCTCAAACTCAAATAGGTAAAAGGCATTACTAAGACGCACCGTGGTCTGGGCAGTTTCTCAGTCTGCTGGGGCAAATACGGCAACAGTGTTTATATCTTACACTTCTTGCTTTTCAATGCAGCAAATGGCGGATGGGCGTTTCCTTCAGAGTCCGCCATGCCTATTAGACACTATAATTTCATATATGAAATTATAGTGTCTATAGCCATGCCGGGTGTCAACAAAATGCAGAGCCGTACAGAAAACTGCGTTGGGGGGGAATTTATATGAAGATCTTATGACCCTCGTTTTTTTTACCCGCGTTGAAGAATGAATTTATGTTTTTTTTTTCATTTCTACATACTCATACATAATTTAGATTCAATTTCAGATGCAGAATTCAGATTCAGTTTTCAAATTCAGGATACAGGTTTAGGAATCAGAATTCAGGATTCAGAATTCAAAATTCAGATTCAGAACTCATATTCAGATTCAGAATTTAGATTCAGAATTCATATTCAGAATTCAGATTAAGAATTCAGATTCAGAATTCAGATTCAGAATTCAGATTCAGAATTCAGATTCAGAATTCAGATTCAGAATTCAGATTCAGAATTCAGATTCAGAATTCAGATTCAGAATTCAGATTCAGAATTCAGATTCAGAATTCAGATTCAGAATTCAGATTCAGAATTCAGATTCAGAATTCAGATTCAGAATTCAGATTCAGAATTCAGATTCAGAATTCAGATTCAGAATTCAGATTCAGAATTCAGATTCAGAATTCAGATTCAGAATTCAGATTCAGAATTCAGATTCAGAATTCAGATTCAGAATTCAGATTCAGAATTCAGATTCAGAATTCAGATTCAGAATTCAGATTCAGAATTCAGATTCAGAATTCAGATTCAGAATTCAGATTCAGAATTCAGATTCAGAATTCAGATTCAGAATTCAGATTCAGAATTCAGATTCAGAATTCAGATTCAGAATTCAGATTCAGAATTCAGATTCAGAATTCAGATTCAGAATTCAATTGCCCGTCCGGAGTATACGTGTCCACCACATGTAGACTTCGGACCAACCAGGTTTCATTGTATAGGTTAAGGTAGTGCCACCTCTATCCCGGTACTACTTCTCCTAAATAATGAAATGTTGCAGGGTAAAGTATGGTGTACGTTAATAAGTTTCCTCGCAAAAATGCTCTTTCGCTCTTTTCAACATCTGTAAATTTTCTTCTCACTTCTCTATCCATCTTTATCAATTTCATAACTACTTTTCACCGATATGCCGAAAAATAAATTTACAAAATTAATTAACGGTGGTTAACTTATCTTAAGAATTCAGATTCAGAATTCAGATTCAGAATTTATGTAAATTTATTTTCGGCATATCGGTGAAAAATTTAGATTCATGGAGAAAGAATATCAGAATTAAAAATTGATGAAGCTGGTTGTTGCGAGGTAAAGTATGGTGTACGTTAATAAATTTTCCTTGCAAAAATGTTCTTTCGCTCTTTTCATCATCCGTAAAATTTCTCCTCACTTTATCAATTTTCAATTCTGGAATTGTTTCTCCAAGAATACCAATTTTCACAGTTTTTGATAAATTTGCGATGACTTAAAGATCATTACGCATGAAAACACGATTTTGTTTTGTGAAAACCTTTTTTCACATTTTTTCTGAAATTAAGTTTGCTGCATACTTTTAGGGGTAAAACCATACTACTAAAAGTTGTAAAATCCGAAATCATAAAAAAAAATTTTGGATGAAAGAAATTTCAATGTTGAAAACCGCGTGATGCAAAACAATCAAAATGAGATTCAGATTCAGAATTCAGATTCAGAATTCAGATTCAGAATTCAGATTCAGAATTCAGATTCAGAATTCAGATTCAGAATTCAGATTCAGAATTCAGGTTCAGAATTCAGATTCAGAATTCAGATACAGAATTCAGATTCAGAATTCAGATTCAGAATTCAGATTCAGAATTCAGATTCAGAATTCAGATTCAGAATTCAGATTCAGAATTCAGATTCAGAATTCAGAATTCAGATTCAGAATTCAGATTCAGAATTCAGATTCAGAATTCAGATTCAGAATTCAGATTCAGAATTCAGATTCAGAATTTAGATTCAGAATTCAGAATCAGAATTCAGAATCAGAATTCAGATTCAGAATTCAGATTCAGAATTTAGATTCAGAATTCAGATTCAGAATTCAGATTCAGAATTCAGATTCAGAATTCAGATTCAGAATTCAGATTCAGAATTCAGATTCAGAATTCAGATTCAGAATTCAGATTCAGAATTCAGATTCAGAATTCAGATTCAGAATTCAGATTCAGAATTCAGATTCAGAATTCAGATTCAGAATTCAGATTCAGAATTCAGATTCAGAATTCAGATTCAGAATTCAGAATTCAGATTCAGAATTCAGATTCAGAATTCAGATTCAGAATTCAGATTCAGAATTCAGATTCAGAATTCAGATTCAGAATTCAGATTCAGAATTCAGATTCAGAATTCAGATTCAGAATTCAGATTCAGAATTCAGATTCAGAATTCAGATTCAGAATTCAGATTCAGAATTCAGATTCAGAATTCAGATTCAGAATTCAGATTCAGAATTCAGATTCAGAATTCAGATTCAGAATTCAGATTCAGAATTCAGATTCAGAATTCAGATTCAGAATTCAGATTCAGAATTCAGATTCAGAATTCAGATTCAGAATTCAGATTCAGAATTCAGATTCAGAATTCAGATTCAGAATTCAGATTCAGAATTCAGATTCAGAATTCAGATTCAGAATTCAGATTCAGAATTCAGATTCAGAATTCAGATTCAGAATTCAGATTCAGAATTCAGATTCAGAATTCAGATTCAGAATTCAGATTCAGAATTCAGATTCAGAATTCAGATTCAGAATTCAGATTCAGAATTCAGATTCAAAATTCAGATTCAGAATTCAGATTCAGAATTCAGATTCAGAATTCAGATTCAGAATTCAGATTCAGAATTCAGATTCAGAATTCAGATTCAGAATTCAGATTCAGAATTCAGATTCAGAATTCAGATTCAGAATTCAGATTCAGAATTCAGATTCAGAATTCAGATTCAGAATTCAGATTCAGAATTCAGATTCAGAATTCAGATTCAGAATTCAGATTCAGAATTCAGATTCAGAATTCAGATTCAGAATTCAGATTCAGAATTCAGATTCAGAATTCAGATTCAGAATTCAGATTCAGAATTCAGATTCAGAATTCAGATTCAGAATTCAGATTCAGAATTCAGATTCAGAATTCAGATTCAGAATTCAGATTCAGAATTCAGATTCAGAATTCAGATTCAGAATTCAGATTCAGAATTCAGATTCAGAATTCAGATTCAGAATTCAGATTCAGAATTCAGATTCAGAATTCAGATTCAGAATTCAGATTCAGAATTCAGATTCAGAATTCAGATTCAGAATTCAGATTCAGAATTCAGATTCAGAATTCAGATTCAGAATTCAGATTCAGAATTCAGATTCAGAATTCAGATTCAGAATTCAGATTCAGAATTCAGATTCAGAATTCAGATTCAGAATTCAGATTCAGAATTCAGATTCAGAATTCAGATTCAGAATTCAGATTCAGAATTCAGATTCAGAATTCAGATTCAGAATTCAGATTCAGAATTCAGATTCAGAGTTCAGATTCAGAATTCAGATTCAGAATTCAGATTCAGAATTCAGATTCAGAATACAGATTTAGAATTCAAATTCAGAGTTCAAATTCAGAATTCAGATTGAGAATTCAGATTTAGAATTCTGATTAAGAATTCGGATTAAAGATCAACCTGGAATTTGAATATATTCAAATATTAGACTAAGTGTTGTAACTCAAAATTCAAACTTTAGAATCAGAATAAGATTTCAGATTTAGTTTCCAGAATGAGATTAATCATTTAATAGTCATATTACTTTCCCCTCCTTTTGTGGGAATTTTTCCTCTATGCATGGTTGAGCTCTAAAAAAGGTATCATGCTAGGGCACGCGTCACGGCTATCCATCAATATTGTAGTTGGTTTTACTTATTCAGTAAAAAAAAGCATAAAAAAACAGTAAGATTCGAACCGTGACCAGCAACGTGAAAGTTCTGGTTGCTACCACGGCACCATTTCAGCGTGTTATAAGGCTTGGAAATTCAACTGTTTAAATACCATTCTTTCCATACATAAAATGAGCTCCTTACATACCAGTTCGCTTTTCCCCAAAAAACGTACCAGGCATCATTTTTTGCCTTTCTAACAGAAAGGTTTGGTTATCGGTCGATTGGGGAGATCATTAATTATGGGTCTTAGGCATACCTTTATAGGTACCTATCGACTCAGCTCGACGAGTTCTGTTGATGTCCGTGGATTTGTATGTGCCATTTTAAAAATGTCAAGAACGTTTTTGCGAAACTGGGCTGCGCAATTAAAATGATTTTAGTCTCAAAAGAATGCATTTTTTTTCCTACACAACCCTTTCAAAAACGGGAAAAAAACAAAATAGTTGAAACCGTTTTCTTTACGAAATACATATCATACTTATTATGGCATAAAAAAAAGTTGCGCCTCGAAGCAGCAGCACCAGCAATCATTTATAAATTAGAGATAATCAAAATAAAAAATTAAAATTTACTGACTCGAGAATTGAACCGAAACCCTTCAGATCCAAAGTTGCAAGCGCTATCCAATAAACCATCGGCACGCTTGATAAAGAGCGGCTCAAACTCAAATAGGTAAAAGGCATTACTAAGACGCACCGTGGTCTGGGCAGTTTCTCAGTCTGCTGGGGCAAATACGGCAACAGTGTTTATATCTTACACTTCTTGCTTTTCAATGCAGCAAATGGCGGATGGGCGTTTCCTTCAGAGTCCGCCATGCCTATTAGACACTATAATTTCATATATGAAATTATAGTGTCTATAGCCATGCCGGGTGTCAACAAAATGCAGAGCCGTACAGAAAACTGCGTTGGGGGGGAATTTATATGAAGATCTTATGACCCTCGTTTTTTTTACCCGCGTTGAAGAATGAATTTATGTTTTTTTTTTTCATTTCTACATACTCATACATAATTTAGATTCAATTTCAGATGCAGAATTCAGATTCAGTTTTCAAATTCAGGATACAGGTTTAGGAATCAGAATTCAGGATTCAGAATTCAAAATTCAGATTCAGAACTCATATTCAGATTCAGAATTTAGATTCAGAATTCATATTCAGAATTCAGATTAAGAATTCAGATTCAGAATTCAGATTCAGAATTCAGATTCAGAATTCAGATTCAGAATTCAGATTCAGAATTCAGATTCAGAATTCAGATTCAGAATTCAGATTCAGAATTCAGATTCAGAATTCAGATTCAGAATTCAGATTCAGAATTCAGATTCAGAATTCAGATTCAGAATTCAGATTCAGAATTCAGATTCAGAATTCAGATTCAGAATTCAGATTCAGAATTCAGATTCAGAATTCAGATTCAGAATTCAGATTCAGAATTCAGATTCAGAATTCAGATTCAGAATTCAGATTCAGAATTCAGATTCAGAATTCAGATTCAGAATTCAGATTCAGAATTCAGATTCAGAATTCAGATTCAGAATTCAGATTCAGAATTCAGATTCAGAATTCAGATTCAGAATTCAGATTCAGAATTTATGTAAATTTATTTTCGGCATATCGGTGAAAAATTTAGATTCATGGAGAAAGAATATCAGAATTAAAAATTGATGAAGCTGGTTGTTGCGAGGTAAAGTATGGTGTACGTTAATAAATTTTCCTTGCAAAAATGTTCTTTCGCTCTTTTCATCATCCGTAAAATTTCTCCTCACTTTATCAATTTTCAATTCTGGAATTGTTTCTCCAAGAATACCAATTTTCACAGTTTTTGATAAATTTGCGATGACTTAAAGACGCATGAAAACACGATTTTGTTTTGTGAAAACCTTTTTTCACATTTTTTCTGAAATTAAGTTTGCTGCATACTTTTAGGGGTAAAACCATACTACTAAAAGTTGTAAAATCCGAAATCATAAAAAAAAATTTTGGATGAAAGAAATTTCAATGTTGAAAACCGCGTGATGCAAAACAATCAAAATGAGATTCAGATTCAGAATTCAGATTCAGAATTCAGATTCAGAATTCAGATTCAGAATTCAGATTCAGAATTCAGATTCAGAATTCAGATTCAGAATTCAGATTCAGAATTCAGATTCAGAATTCAGATTCAGAATTCAGATTCAGAATTCAGGTTCAGAATTCAGATTCAGAATTCAGATACAGAATTCAGATTCAGAATTCAGAATTCAGATTCAGAATTCAGATTCAGAATTCAGAATTCAGATTCAGAATTCAGATTCAGAATTCAGATTCAGAATTCAGATTCAGAATTCAGATTCAGAATTCAGATTCAGAATTCAGATTCAGAATTCAGATTCAGAATTCAGATTCAGAATTCAGATTCAGAATTTAGATTCAGAATTCAGATTCAGAATTCAGATTCAGAATTCAGATTCAAAATTCAGATTCAGAATTCAGATTCAGAATTCAGATTCAGAATTCAGATTCAGAATTCAGATTCAGAATTCAGATTCAGAATTCAGATTCAGAATTCAGATTCAGAATTCAGATTCAGAATTCAGATTCAGAATTCAGATTCAGAATTCAGATTCAGAATTCAGATTCAGAATTCAGATTCAGAATTCAGATTCAGAATTCAGATTCAGAATTCAGATTCAGAATTCAGATTCAGAATTCAGATTCAGAATTCAGATTCAGAATTCAGATTCAGAATTCAGATTCAGAATTCAGATTCAGAATTCAGATTCAGAATTCAGATTCAGAATTCAGATTCAGAATTCAGATTCAGAATTCAGATTCAGAATTCAGATTCAGAATTCAGATTCAGAATTCAGATTCAGAATTCAGATTCAGAATTCAGATTCAGAATTCAGATTCAGAATTCAGATTCAGAATTCAGATTCAGAATTCAGATTCAGAATTCAGATTCAGAATTCAGATTCAGAATTCAGATTCAGAATTCAGATTCAGAATTCAGATTCAGAATTCAGATTCAGAATTCAGATTCAGAATTCAGATTCAGAATTCAGATTCAGAATTCAGATTCAGAATTCAGATTCAGAATTCAGATTCAGAATTCAGATTCAGAATTCAGATTCAGAATTCAGATTCAGAATTCAGATTCAGAATTCAGATTCAGAATTCAGATTCAGAATTCAGATTCAGAATTCAGATTCAGAATTCAGATTCAGAATTCAGATTCAGAATTCAGATTCAGAATTCAGATTCAGAATTCAGATTCAGAATTCAGATTCAGAATTCAGATTCAGAATTCAGATTCAGAATTCAGATTCAGAGTTCAGATTCAGAATTCAGATTCAGAATTCAGATTCAGAATTCAGATTCAGAATTCAGATTCAGAATACAGATTTAGAATTCAAATTCAGAGTTCAAATTCAGAATTCAGATTGAGAATTCAGATTTAGAATTCTGATTAAGAATTCGGATTAAAGATCAACCTGGAATTTGAATATATTCAAATATTAGACTAAGTGTTGTAACTCAAAATTCAAACTTTAGAATCAGAATAAGATTTCAGATTTAGTTTCCAGAATGAGATTAATCATTTAATAGTCATATTACTTTCCCCTCCTTTTGTGGGAATTTTTCCTCTATGCATGGTTGAGCTCTAAAAAAGGTATCATGCTAGGGCACGCGTCACGGCTATCCATCAATATTGTAGTTGGTTTTACTTATTCAGTAAAAAAAAGCATAAAAAAAACAGTAAGATTCGAACCGTGACCAGCAACGTGAAAGTTCTGGTTGCTACCACGGCACCATTTCAGCGTGTTATAAATCTTGGAAATTCTACTGTTTAAATACCATTCTTTCCATACATAAAATGAGCTCCTTACATACCAGTTCGCTTTTCCCCAAAAAAACGTACCAGGCATCATTTTTGCCTTTCTAACAGAAAGGTTTGGTTATCGGTCGATTGGGGAGATCATTAATTATGGGTCTTAGGCATACCTTTATAGGTACCTATCGACTCAGCTCGACGAGTTCTGTTGATGTCCGTGGATTTGTATGTGCCATTTTAAAAATGTCAAGAACGTTTTTGCGAAACTGGGCTGCGCAATTAAAATGATTTTAGTCTCAAAAGAATGCATTTTTTTTCCTACACAACCCTTTCAAAAACGGGAAAAAAACAAAATAGTTGAAACCGTTTTCTTTACGAAATACATATCATACTTATTATGGCATAAAAAAAAGTTGCGCCTCGAAGCAGCAGCACCAGCAATCATTTATAAATTAGAGATAATCAAAGTAAAAAATTAAAATTTACTGACTCGAGAATTGAACCGAAACCCTTCAGATCCAAAGTTGCAAGCGCTATCCAATAAACCATCGGCACGCTTGATAAAGAGCGGCTCAAACTCAAATAGGTAAAAGGCATTACTAAGACGCACCGTGGTCTGGGCAGTTTCTCAGTCTGCTGGGGCAAATACGGCAACAGTGTTTATATCTTACACTTCTTGCTTTTCAATGCAGCAAATGGCGGATGGGCGTTTCCTTCAGAGTCCGCCATGCCTATTAGACACTATAATTTCATATATGAAATTATAGTGTCTATAGCCATGCCGGGTGTCAACAAAATGCAGAGCCGTACAGAAAACTGCGTTGGGGGGGAATTTATATGAAGATCTTATGACCCTCGTTTTTTTTACCCGCGTTGAAGAATGAATTTATGTTTTTTTTTTCATTTCTACATACTCATACATAATTTAGATTCAATTTCAGATGCAGAATTCAGATTCAGTTTTCAAATTCAGGATACAGGTTTAGGAATCAGAATTCAGGATTCAGAATTCAAAATTCAGATTCAGAACTCATATTCAGATTCAGAATTTAGATTCAGAATTCATATTCAGAATTCAGATTAAGAATTCAGATTCAGAATTCAGATTCAGAATTCAGATTCAGAATTCAGATTCAGAATTCAGATTCAGAATTCAGATTCAGAATTCAGATTCAGAATTCAGATTCAGAATTCAGATTCAGAATTCAGATTCAGAATTCAGATTCAGAATTCAGATTCAGAATTCAGATTCAGAATTCAGATTCAGAATTCAGATTCAGAATTCAGATTCAGAATTTAGATTCAGAATTCAGATTCAGAATTCAGATTCAGAATTCAGATTCAGAATTCAGATTCAGAATTCAGATTCAGAATTCAGATTCAGAATTCAGATTCAGAATTCAGATTCAGAATTCAGATTCAGAATTCAGATTCAGAATTCAGATTCAGAATTCAGATTCAGAATTCAGATTCAGAATTCAGATTCAGAATTCAGATTCAGAATTCAGATTCAGAATTCAGATTCAGAATTCAGATTCAGAATTCAGATTCAGAATTCAGATTCAGAATTCAGATTCAGAATTCAGATTCAGAATTCAGATTCAGAATTCAGATTCAGAATTCAGATTCAGAATTCAGATTCAGAATTTATGTAAATTTATTTTCGGCATATCGGTGAAAAATTTAGATTCATGGAGAAAGAATATCAGAATTAAAAATTGATGAAGCTGGTTGTTGCGAGGTAAAGTATGGTGTACGTTAATAAATTTTCCTTGCAAAAATGTTCTTTCGCTCTTTTCATCATCCGTAAAATTTCTCCTCACTTTATCAATTTTCAATTCTGGAATTGTTTCTCCAAGAATACCAATTTTCACAGTTTTTGATAAATTTGCGATGACTTAAAGATCATTACGCATGAAAACACGATTTTGTTTTGTGAAAACCTTTTTTCACATTTTTTCTGAAATTAAGTTTGCTGCATACTTTTAGGGGTAAAACCATACTACTAAAAGTTGTAAAATCCGAAATCATAAAAAAAAATTTTGGATGAAAGAAATTTCAATGTTGAAAACCGCGTGATGCAAAACAATCAAAATGAGATTCAGATTCAGAATTCAGATTCAGAATTCAGATTCAGAATTCAGATTCAGAATTCAGATTCAGAATTCAGATTCAGAATTCAGATTCAGAATTCAGGTTCAGAATTCAGATTCAGAATTCAGATACAGAATTCAGATTCAGAATTCAGATTCAGAATTCAGAATTCAGATTCAGAATTCAGATTCAGAATTCAGATTCAGAATTCAGATTCAGAATTCAGATTCAGAATTCAGATTCAGAATTCAGATTCAGAATTCAGATTCAGAATTCAGATTCAGAATTCAGATTCAGAATTCAGATTCAGAATTCAGATTCAGAATTCAGATTCAGAATTTAGATTCAGAATTCAGATTCAGAATTCAGATTCAGAATTCAGATTCAGAATTCAGATTCAGAATTCAGATTCAGAATTCAGATTCAGAATTCAGATTCAGAATTCAGATTCAGAATTCAGATTCAGAATTCAGATTCAGAATTCAGATTCAGAATTCAGATTCAGAATTCAGATTCAGAATTCAGATTCAGAATTCAGATTCAGAATTCAGATTCAGAATTCAGATTCAGAATTCAGATTCAGAATTCAGATTCAGAATTCAGATTCAGAATTCAGATTCAGAATTCAGATTCAGAATTCAGATTCAGAATTCAGATTCAGAATTCAGATTCAGAATTCAGATTCAGAATTCAGATTCAGAATTCAGATTCTTGTAAATTTATTTTTCGGCATATCGGTGAAAAGTAGTTATGAAATTGATAAAGATGGATAGAGAAGTGAGAAGAAAATTCACAGATGTTGAAAAGAGCGAAAGAGCATTTTTGCGAGGAAACTTATTAACGTACACCATACTTTACCCTGCAACATTTCATTATTTAGGAGAAGTAGTACCGGGATAGAGGTGGTACTACCTTAACCTATACAATGAAATCTGGTTGGTCCGAAGTCTACATGTGGTGAACACGAACTTATCTTAAGAATTCAGATTCAGAATTCAGATTCAGAATTCAGATTCAGAATTCAGATTCAGAATTCAGATTCAGAATTCAGATTCAGAATTCAGATTCAGAATTCAGATTCAGAATTCAGATTCAGAATTCAGATTCAGAATTCAGATTCAGAATTCAGATTCAGAATTCAGATTCAGAATTCAGATTCAGAATTCAGATTCAGAATTCAGATTCAGAATTCAGATTCAGAATTCAGATTCAGAATTCAGATTCAGAATTCAGATTCAGAATTCAGATTCAGAATTCAGATTCAGAATTCAGATTCAGAATTCAGATTCAGAATTCAGATTCAGAATTCAGATTCAGAATTCAGATTCAGAATTCAGATTCAGAATTCAGATTCAGAATTCAGATTCAGAATTCAGATTCAGAATTCAGATTCAGAATTCAGATTCAGAATTCAGATTCAGAATTCAGATTCAGAATTCAGATTCAGAATTCAGATTCAGAATTCAGATTCAGAATTCAGATTCAGAATTCAGATTCAGAATTCAGGTTCAGAATTCAGATTCAGAATTCAGATTCAGAATTCAGATTCAGAATTCAGATTCAGAATTCAGATTCAGAATTCAGATTCAGAATTCAGATTCAGAATTCAGATTCAGAATTCAGATTCAGAATTCAGATTCAGAATTCAGATTCAGAATTCAGATTCAGAATTCAGATTCAGAATTCAGATTCAGAATTCAGATTCAGAATTCAGATTCAGAATTCAGATTCAGAATTCCGATTCAGAATTCAGATTCAGAATTCAGATTCAGAGTTCAGATTCAGAATTCAGATTCAGAATTCAGATTCAGAATTCAGATTCAGAATTCAGATTCAGAATTCAGATTCAGAATTCAGATTCAGAATTCAGATTCAGAATTCAGATTCAGAATTCAGATTCAGAATTCAGATTCAGAATTCAGATTCAGAATTCAGATTCAGAATTCAGATTCAGAATTCAGATTCAGAATTCAGATTCAGAATTCAGATTCAGAATTCAGATTCAGAATTCAGATTCAGAATTCAGATTCAGAATTCAGATTCAGAATTCAGATTCAGAATTCAGATTCAGAATTCAGATTCAGAATTCAGATTCAGAATTCAGATTCAGAATTCAGATTCAGAATTCAGATTCAGAATTCAGATTCAGAATTCAGATTCAGAATTCAGATTCAGAATTCAGATTCAGAATTCAGATTCAGAATTCAGATTCAGAATTCAGATTCAGAATTCAGATTCAGAATTCAGATTCAGAATTCAGATTCAGAATTCAGATTCAGAATTCAGATTCAGAGTTCAGATTCAGAATTCAGATTCAGAATTCAGATTCAGAATTCAGATTCAGAATTCAGATTCAGAATTCAGATTCAGAATTCAGATTCAGAATTCAGATTCAGAATACAGATTTAGAATTCAAATTCAGAGTTCAAATTCAGAATTCAGATTGAGAATTCAGATTTAGAATTCTGATTAAGAATTCGGATTAAAGATCAACCTGGAATTTGAATATATTCAAATATTAGACTAAGTGTTGTAACTCAAAATTCAAACTTTAGAATCAGAATAAGATTTCAGATTTAGTTTCCAGAATGAGATTAATCATTTAATAGTCATATTACTTTCCCCTCCTTTTGTGGGAATTTTTCCTCTATGCATGGTTGAGCTCTAAAAAAGGTATCATGCTAGGGCACGCGTCACGGCTATCCATCAATATTGTAGTTGGTTTTACTTATTCAGTAAAAAAAAGCATAAAAAAACAGTAAGATTCGAACCGTGACCAGCAACGTGAAAGTTCTGGTTGCTACCACGGCACCATTTCAGCGTGTTATAAGGCTTGGAAATTCTACTGTTTAAATACCATTCTTTCCATACATAAAATGAGCTCCTTACATACCAGTTCGCTTTTCCCCAAAAAAACGTACCAGGCATCATTTTTGCCTTTCTAACAGAAAGGTTTGGTTATCGGTCGATTGGGGAGATCATTAATTATGGGTCTTAGGCATACCTTTATAGGTACCTATCGACTCAGCTCGACGAGTTCTGTTGATGTCCGTGGATTTGTATGTGCCATTTTAAAAATGTCAAGAACGTTTTTGCGAAACTGGGCTGCGCAATTAAAATGATTTTAGTCTCAAAAGAATGCATTTTTTTTCCTACACAACCCTTTCAAAAACGGGAAAAAAACAAAATAGTTGAAACCGTTTTCTTTACGAAATACATATCATACTTATTATGGCATAAAAAAAAGTTGCTAGTGGCGCCTCGAAGCAGCAGCACCAGCAATCATTTATAAATTAGAGATAATCAAAATAAAAAATTAAAATTTACTGACTCGAGAATTGAACCGAAACCCTTCAGATCCAAAGTTGCAAGCGCTATCCAATAAACCATCGGCACGCTTGATAAAGAGCGGCTCAAACTCAAATAGGTAAAAGGCATTACTAAGACGCACCGTGGTCTGGGCAGTTTCTCAGTCTGCTGGGGCAAATACGGCAACAGTGTTTATATCTTACACTTCTTGCTTTTCAATGCAGCAAATGGCGGATGGGCGTTTCCTTCAGAGTCCGCCATGCCTATTAGACACTATAATTTCATATATGAAATTATAGTGTCTATAGCCATGCCGGGTGTCAACAAAATGCAGAGCCGTACAGAAAACTGCGTTGGGGGGGAATTTATATGAAGATCTTATGACCCTCGTTTTTTTTACCCGCGTTGAAGAATGAATTTATGTTTTTTTTTTTCATTTCTACATACTCATACATAATTTAGATTCAATTTCAGATGCAGAATTCAGATTCAGTTTTCAAATTCAGGATACAGGTTTAGGAATCAGAATTCAGGATTCAGAATTCAAAATTCAGATTCAGAACTCATATTCAGATTCAGAATTTAGATTCAGAATTCATATTCAGAATTCAGATTAAGAATTCAGATTCAGAATTCAGATTCAGAATTCAGATTCAGAATTCAGATTCAGAATTCAGATTCAGAATTCAGATTCAGAATTCAGATTCAGAATTCAGATTCAGAATTCAGATTCAGAATTCAGATTCAGAATTCAGATTCAGAATTCAGATTCAGAATTCAGATTCAGAATTCAGATTCAGAATTCAGATTCAGAATTCAGATTCAGAATTCAGATTCAGAATTCAGATTCAGAATTCAGATTCAGAATTCAGATTCAGAATTCAGATTCAGAATTCAGATTCAGAATTCAGATTCAGAATTCAGATTCAGAATTCAGATTCAGAATTCAGATTCAGAATTCAGATTCAGAATTCAGATTCAGAATTCAGATTCAGAATTCAGATTCTTGTAAATTTATTTTTCGGCATATCGGTGAAAAGTAGTTATGAAATTGATAAAGATGGATAGAGAAGTGAGAAGAAAATTCACAGATGTTGAAAAGAGCGAAAGAGCATTTTTGCGAGGAAACTTATTAACGTACACCATACTTTACCCTGCAACATTTCATTATTTAGGAGAAGTAGTACCGGGATAGAGGTGGTACTACCTTAACCTATACAATGAAATCTGGTTGGTCCGAAGTCTACATGTGGTGAACACGAACTTATCTTAAGAATTCAGATTCAGAATTCAGATTCAGAATTCAGATTCAGAATTCAGATTCAGAATTCAGATTCAGAATTCAGATTCAGAATTCAGATTCAGAATTCAGATTCAGAATTCAGATTCAGAATTCAGATTCAGAATTCAGATTCAGAATTCAGATTCAGAATTCAGATTCAGAATTCAGATTCAGAATTCAGATTCAGAATTCAGATTCAGAATTCAGATTCAGAATTCAGATTCAGAATTCAGATTCAGAATTCAGATTCAGAATTCAGATTCAGAATTCAGATTCAGAATTCAGATTCAGAATTCAGATTCAGAATTCAGATTCAGAATTCAGATTCAGAATTCAGATTCAGAATTCAGATTCAGAATTCAGATTCAGAATTCAGATTCAGAATTCAGATTCAGAATTCAGATTCAGAATTCAGATTCAGAATTCAGATTCAGAATTCAGATTCAGAATTCAGATTCAGAATTCAGATTCAGAATTCAGATTCAGAATTCAGATTCAGAATTCAGATTCAGAATTCAGATTCAGAATTCAGATTCAGAATTCAGATTCAGAATTCAGATTCAGAATTCAGATTCAGAATTCAGATTCAGAATTCAGATTCAGAATTCAGATTCAGAATTCAGATTCAGAATTCAGATTCAGAATTCAGATTCAGAATTCAGATTCAGAATTCAGATTCAGAATTCAGATTCAGAATTCAGATTCAGAATTCAGATTCAGAATTCAGATTCAGAATTCAGATTCAGAATTCAGATTCAGAATTCAGATTCAGAATTCAGATTCAGAATTCAGATTCAGAATTCAGATTCAGAATTCAGATTCAGAATTCAGATTCAGAATTCAGATTCAGAATTCAGATTCAGAATTCCGATTCAGAATTCAGATTCAGAATTCAGATTCAGAGTTCAGATTCAGAATTCAGATTCAGAATTCAGATTCAGAATTCAGATTCAGAATTCAGATTCAGAATTCAGATTCAGAATTCAGATTCAGAATTCAGATTCAGAATTCAGATTCAGAATTCAGATTCAGAATTCAGATTCAGAATTCAGATTCAGAATTCAGATTCAGAATTCAGATTCAGAATTCAGATTCAGAATTCAGATTCAGAATTCAGATTCAGAATTCAGATTCAGAATTCAGATTCAGAATTCAGATTCAGAATTCAGATTCAGAATTCAGATTCAGAATTCAGATTCAGAATTCAGATTCAGAATTCAGATTCAGAATTCAGATTCAGAATTCAGATTCAGAATTCAGATTCAGAATTCAGATTCAGAATTCAGATTCAGAATTCAGATTCAGAATTCAGATTCAGAATTCAGATTCAGAATTCAGATTCAGAATTCAGATTCAGAATTCAGATTCAGAATTCAGATTCAGAATTCAGATTCAGAGTTCAGATTCAGAATTCAGATTCAGAATTCAGATTCAGAATTCAGATTCAGAATTCAGATTCAGAATTCAGATTCAGAATTCAGATTCAGAATTCAGATTCAGAATTCAGATTCAGAATTCAGATTCAGAATTCAGATTCAGAATTCAGATTCAGAATACAGATTTAGAATTCAAATTCAGAGTTCAAATTCAGAATTCAGATTGAGAATTCAGATTTAGAATTCTGATTAAGAATTCGGATTAAAGATCAACCTGGAATTTGAATATATTCAAATATTAGACTAAGTGTTGTAACTCAAAATTCAAACTTTAGAATCAGAATAAGATTTCAGATTTAGTTTCCAGAATGAGATTAATCATTTAATAGTCATATTACTTTCCCCTCCTTTTGTGGGAATTTTTCCTCTATGCATGGTTGAGCTCTAAAAAAGGTATCATGCTAGGGCACGCGTCACGGCTATCCATCAATATTGTAGTTGGTTTTACTTATTCAGTAAAAAAAAGCATAAAAAAACAGTAAGATTCGAACCGTGACCAGCAACGTGAAAGTTCTGGTTGCTACCACGGCACCATTTCAGCGTGTTATAAATCTTGGAAATTCTACTGTTTAAATACCATTCTTTCCATACATAAAATGAGCTCCTTACATACCAGTTCGCTTTTCCCCAAAAAAACGTACCAGGCATCATTTTTGCCTTTCTAACAGAAAGGTTTGGTTATCGGTCGATTGGGGAGATCATTAATTATGGGTCTTAGGCATACCTTTATAGGTACCTATCGACTCAGCTCGACGAGTTCTGTTGATGTCCGTGGATTTGTATGTGCCATTTTAAAAATGTCAAGAACGTTTTTGCGAAACTGGGCTGCGCAATTAAAATGATTTTAGTCTCAAAAGAATGCATTTTTTTTCCTACACAACCCTTTCAAAAACGGGAAAAAAACAAAATAGTTGAAACCGTTTTCTTTACGAAATACATATCATACTTATTATGGCATAAAAAAAAGTTGCTAGTGGCGCCTCGAAGCAGCAGCACCAGCAATCATTTATAAATTAGAGATAATCAAAATAAAAAATTAAAATTTACTGACTCGAGAATTGAACCGAAACCCTTCAGATCCAAAGTTGCAAGCGCTATCCAATAAACCATCGGCACGCTTGATAAAGAGCGGCTCAAACTCAAATAGGTAAAAGGCATTACTAAGACGCACCGTGGTCTGGGCAGTTTCTCAGTCTGCTGGGGCAAATACGGCAACAGTGTTTATATCTTACACTTCTTGCTTTTCAATGCAGCAAATGGCGGATGGGCGTTTCCTTCAGAGTCCGCCATGCCTATTAGACACTATAATTTCATATATGAAATTATAGTGTCTATAGCCATGCCGGGTGTCAACAAAATGCAGAGCCGTACAGAAAACTGCGTTGGGGGGGAATTTATATGAAGATCTTATGACCCTCGTTTTTTTTACCCGCGTTGAAGAATGAATTTATGTTTTTTTTTTCATTTCTACATACTCATACATAATTTAGATTCAATTTCAGATGCAGAATTCAGATTCAGTTTTCAAATTCAGGATACAGGTTTAGGAATCAGAATTCAGGATTCAGAATTCAAAATTCAGATTCAGAACTCATATTCAGATTCAGAATTTAGATTCAGAATTCATATTCAGAATTCAGATTAAGAATTCAGATTCAGAATTCAGATTCAGAATTCAGATTCAGAATTCAGATTCAGAATTCAGATTCAGAATTCAGATTCAGAATTCAGATTCAGAATTCAGATTCAGAATTCAGATTCAGAATTCAGATTCAGAATTCAGATTCAGAATTCAGATTCAGAATTCAGATTCAGAATTCAGATTCAGAATTCAGATTCAGAATTCAGATTCAGAATTCAGATTCAGAATTCAGATTCAGAATTCAGATTCAGAATTCAGATTCAGAATTCAGATTCAGAATTCAGATTCAGAATTCAGATTCAGAATTCAGATTCAGAATTCAGATTCAGAATTCAGATTCAGAATTCAGATTCAGAATTCAGATTCAGAATTCAGATTCAGAATTCAGATTCAGAATTCAGATTCAGAATTCAGATTCAGAATTCAGATTCAGAATTCAGATTCAGAATTCAGATTCAGAATTCAGATTCAGAATTCAGATTCAGAATTCAGATTCAGAATTCAGATTCAGAATTCAGATTCAGAATTCAGATTCAGAATTCAGATTCAGAATTCAGATTCAGAATTCAGATTCAGAATTCAGATTCAGAATTCAATTGCCCGTCCGGAGTATACGTGTCCACCACATGTAGACTTCGGACCAACCAGATTTCATTGTATAGGTTAAGGTAGTGCCACCTCTATCCCGGTACTACTTCTCCTAAATAATGAAATGTTGCAGGGTAAAGTATGGTGTACGTTAATAAGTTTTCTCGCAAAAATGCTCTTTCGCTCTTTTCAACATCTGTAAATTTTCTTCTCACTTCTCTATCCATCTTTATCAATTTCATAACTACTTTTCACCGATATGCCGAAAAATAAATTTACAAAATTAATTAACGGTGGTTAACTTATCTTAAGAATTCAGATTCAGAATTCAGATTCAGAATTTATGTAAATTTATTTTCGGCATATCGGTGAAAAATTTAGATTCATGGAGAAAGAATATCAGAATTAAAAATTGATGAAGCTGGTTGTTGCGAGGTAAAGTATGGTGTACGTTAATAAATTTTCCTTGCAAAAATGTTCTTTCGCTCTTTTCATCATCCGTAAAATTTCTCCTCACTTTATCAATTTTCAATTCTGGAATTGTTTCTCCAAGAATACCAATTTTCACAGTTTTTGATAAATTTGCGATGACTTAAAGATCATTACGCATGAAAACACGATTTTGTTTTGTGAAAACCTTTTTTCACATTTTTTCTGAAATTAAGTTTGCTGCATACTTTTAGGGGTAAAACCATACTACTAAAAGTTGTAAAATCCGAAATCATAAAAAAAAATTTTGGATGAAAGAAATTTCAATGTTGAAAACCGAGTGATGCAAAACAATCAAAATGAGATTCAGATTCAGAATTCAGATTCAGAATTCAGATTCAGAATTCAGATTCAGAATTCAGATTCAGAATTCAGATTCAGAATTCAGATTCAGAATTCAGATTCAGAATTCAGATTCAGAATTCAGATTCAGAATTCAGGTTCAGAATTCAGATTCAGAATTCAGATACAGAATTCAGATTCAGAATTCAGATTCAGAATTCAGATTCAGAATTCAGATTCAGAATTCAGATTCAGAATTCAGATTCAGAATTCAGAATTCAGATTCAGAATTCAGATTCAGAATTCAGATTCAGAATTCAGATTCAGAATTCAGATTCAGAATTCAGATTCAGAATTCAGATTCAGAATTCAGATTCAGAATTAAGATTCAGAATTCAGAATCAGAATTCAGAATCAGAATTCAGATTCAGAATTCAGATTCAGAATTTAGATTCAGAATTCAGATTCAGAATTCAGATTCAGAATTCAGATTCAGAATTCAGATTCAGAATTCAGATTCAGAATTCAGATTCAGAATTCAGATTCAGAATTCAGATTCAGAATTCAGATTCAGAATTCAGATTCAGAATTCAGATTCAGAATTCAGATTCAGAATTCAGATTCAGAATTCAGATTCAGAATTCAGATTCAGAATTCAGATTCAGAATTCAGAATTCAGATTCAGAATTCAGATTCAGAATTCAGATTCAGAATTCAGATTCAGAATTCAGATTCAGAATTCAGATTCAGAATTCAGATTCAGAATTCAGATTCAGAATTCAGATTCAGAATTCAGATTCAGAATTCAGATTCAGAATTCAGATTCAGAATTCAGATTCAGAATTCAGATTCAGAATTCAGATTCAGAATTCAGATTCAGAATTCAGATTCAGAATTCAGATTCAGAATTCAGATTCAGAATTCAGATTCAGAATTCAGATTCAGAATTCAGATTCAGAATTCAGATTCAGAATTCAGATTCAGAATTCAGATTCAGAATTCAGATTCAGAATTCAGATTCAGAATTCAGATTCAGAATTCAGATTCAGAATTCAGATTCAGAATTCAGATTCAGAATTCAGATTCAGAATTCAGATTCAGAATTCAGATTCAGAATTCAGATTCAGAATTCAGATTCAGAATTCAGATTCAGAATTCAGATTCAGAATTCAGATTCAGAATTCAGATTCAGAATTCAGATTCAGAATTCAGATTCAAAATTCAGATTCAGAATTCAGATTCAGAATTCAGATTCAGAATTCAGATTCAGAATTCAGATTCAGAATTCAGATTCAGAATTCAGATTCAGAATTCAGATTCAGAATTCAGATTCAGAATTCAGATTCAGAATTCAGATTCAGAATTCAGATTCAGAATTCAGATTCAGAATTCAGATTCAGAATTCAGATTCAGAATTCAGATTCAGAATTCAGATTCAGAATTCAGATTCAGAATTCAGATTCAGAATTCAGATTCAGAATTCAGATTCAGAATTCAGATTCAGAATTCAGATTCAGAATTCAGATTCAGAATTCAGATTCAGAATTCAGATTCAGAATTCAGATTCAGAATTCAGATTCAGAATTCAGATTCAGAATTCAGATTCAGAATTCAGATTCAGAATTCAGATTCAGAATTCAGATTCAGAATTCAGATTCAGAATTCAGATTCAGAATTCAGATTCAGAATTCAGATTCAGAATTCAGATTCAGAATTCAGATTCAGAATTCAGATTCAGAATTCAGATTCAGAATTCAGATTCAGAATTCAGATTCAGAATTCAGATTCAGAATTCAGATTCAGAATTCAGATTCAGAATTCAGATTCAGAATTCAGATTCAGAATTCAGATTCAGAATTCAGATTCAGAATTCAGATTCAGAATTCAGATTCAGAATTCAGATTCAGAATTCAGATTCAGAATTCAGATTCAGAATTCAGATTCAGAATTCAGATTCAGAATTCAGATTCAGAATTCAGATTCAGAATTCAGATTCAGAATTCAGATTCAGAGTTCAGATTCAGAATTCAGATTCAGAATTCAGATTCAGAATTCAGATTCAGAATACAGATTTAGAATTCAAATTCAGAGTTCAAATTCAGAATTCAGATTGAGAATTCAGATTTAGAATTCTGATTAAGAATTCGGATTAAAGATCAACCTGGAATTTGAATATATTCAAATATTAGACTAAGTGTTGTAACTCAAAATTCAAACTTTAGAATCAGAATAAGATTTCAGATTTAGTTTCCAGAATGAGATTAATCATTTAATAGTCATATTACTTTCCCCTCCTTTTGTGGGAATTTTTCCTCTATGCATGGTTGAGCTCTAAAAAAGGTATCATGCTAGGGCACGCGTCACGGCTATCCATCAATATTGTAGTTGGTTTTACTTATTCAGTAAAAAAAAGCATAAAAAAACAGTAAGATTCGAACCGTGACCAGCAACGTGAAAGTTCTGGTTGCTACCACGGCACCATTTCAGCGTGTTATAAGGCTTGGAAATTCAACTGTTTAAATACCATTCTTTCCATACATAAAATGAGCTCCTTACATACCAGTTCGTTTTCCCCCAAAAAACGTACCAGGCATCATTTTTTGCCTTTCTAACAGAAAGGTTTGGTTATCGGTCGATTGGGGAGATCATTAATTATGGGTCTTAGGCATACCTTTATAGGTACCTATCGACTCAGCTCGACGAGTTCTGTTGATGTCCGTGGATTTGTATGTGCCATTTTAAAAATGTCAAGAACGTTTTTGCGAAACTGGGCTGCGCAATTAAAATGATTTTAGTCTCAAAAGAATGCATTTTTTTTCCTACACAACCCTTTCAAAAACGGGAAAAAAACAAAATAGTTGAAACCGTTTTCTTTACGAAATACATATCATACTTATTATGGCATAAAAAAAAGTTGCTAGTGGCGCCTCGAAGCAGCAGCACCAGCAATCATTTATAAATTAGAGATAATCAAAATAAAAAATTAAAATTTACTGACTCGAGAATTGAACCGAAACCCTTCAGATCCAAAGTTGCAAGCGCTATCCAATAAACCATCGGCACGCTTGATAAAGAGCGGCTCAAACTCAAATAGGTAAAAGGCATTACTAAGACGCACCGTGGTCTGGGCAGTTTCTCAGTCTGCTGGGGCAAATACGGCAACAGTGTTTATATCTTACACTTCTTGCTTTTCAATGCAGCAAATGGCGGATGGGCGTTTCCTTCAGAGTCCGCCATGCCTATTAGACACTATAATTTCATATATGAAATTATAGTGTCTATAGCCATGCCGGGTGTCAACAAAATGCAGAGCCGTACAGAAAACTGCGTTGGGGGGGAATTTATATGAAGATCTTATGACCCTCGTTTTTTTTACCCGCGTTGAAGAATGAATTTATGTTTTTTTTTTTCATTTCTACATACTCATACATAATTTAGATTCAATTTCAGATGCAGAATTCAGATTCAGTTTTCAAATTCAGGATACAGGTTTAGGAATCAGAATTCAGGATTCAGAATTCAAAATTCAGATTCAGAACTCATATTCAGATTCAGAATTTAGATTCAGAATTCATATTCAGAATTCAGATTAAGAATTCAGATTCAGAATTCAGATTCAGAATTCAGATTCAGAATTCAGATTCAGAATTCAGATTCAGAATTCAGATTCAGAATTCAGATTCAGAATTCAGATTCAGAATTCAGATTCAGAATTCAGATTCAGAATTCAGATTCAGAATTCAGATTCAGAATTCAGATTCAGAATTCAGATTCAGAATTCAGATTCAGAATTCAGATTCAGAATTCAGATTCAGAATTCAGATTCAGAATTCAGATTCAGAATTCAGATTCAGAATTCAGATTCAGAATTCAGATTCAGAATTCAGATTCAGAATTCAGATTCAGAATTCAGATTCAGAATTCAGATTCAGAATTCAGATTCAGAATTCAGATTCAGAATTCAGATTCAGAATTCAGATTCAGAATTCAGATTCAGAATTCAGATTCAGAATTCAGATTCAGAATTCAGATTCAGAATTCAGATTCTTGTAAATTTATTTTTCGGCATATCGGTGAAAAGTAGTTATGAAATTGATAAAGATGGATAGAGAAGTGAGAAGAAAATTCACAGATGTTGAAAAGAGCGAAAGAGCATTTTTGCGAGGAAACTTATTAACGTACACCATACTTTACCCTGCAACATTTCATTATTTAGGAGAAGTAGTACCGGGATAGAGGTGGTACTACCTTAACCTATACAATGAAATCTGGTTGGTCCGAAGTCTACATGTGGTGAACACGAACTTATCTTAAGAATTCAGATTCAGAATTCAGATTCAGAATTCAGATTCAGAATTCAGATTCAGAATTCAGATTCAGAATTCAGATTCAGAATTCAGATTCAGAATTCAGATTCAGAATTCAGATTCAGAATTCAGATTCAGAATTCAGATTCAGAATTCAGATTCAGAATTCAGATTCAGAATTCAGATTCAGAATTCAGATTCAGAATTCAGATTCAGAATTCAGATTCAGAATTCAGATTCAGAATTCAGATTCAGAATTCAGATTCAGAATTCAGATTCAGAATTCAGATTCAGAATTCAGATTCAGAATTCAGATTCAGAATTCAGATTCAGAATTCAGATTCAGAATTCAGATTCAGAATTCAGATTCAGAATTCAGATTCAGAATTCAGATTCAGAATTCAGATTCAGAATTCAGATTCAGAATTCAGATTCAGAATTCAGATTCAGAATTCAGATTCAGAATTCAGATTCAGAATTCAGATTCAGAATTCAGATTCAGAATTCAGATTCAGAATTCAGATTCAGAATTCAGATTCAGAATTCAGATTCAGAATTCAGATTCAGAATTCAGATTCAGAATTCAGATTCAGAATTCAGATTCAGAATTCAGATTCAGAATTCAGATTCAGAATTCAGATTCAGAATTCAGATTCAGAATTCAGATTCAGAATTCAGATTCAGAATTCAGATTCAGAATTCAGATTCAGAATTCAGATTCAGAATTCAGATTCAGAATTCAGATTCAGAATTCAGATTCAGAATTCCGATTCAGAATTCAGATTCAGAATTCAGATTCAGAATTCAGATTCAGAGTTCAGATTCAGAATTCAGATTCAGAATTCAGATTCAGAATTCAGATTCAGAATTCAGATTCAGAATTCAGATTCAGAATTCAGATTCAGAATTCAGATTCAGAATTCAGATTCAGAATTCAGATTCAGAATTCAGATTCAGAATTCAGATTCAGAATTCAGATTCAGAATTCAGATTCAGAATTCAGATTCAGAATTCAGATTCAGAATTCAGATTCAGAATTCAGATTCAGAATTCAGATTCAGAATTCAGATTCAGAATTCAGATTCAGAATTCAGATTCAGAATTCAGATTCAGAATTCAGATTCAGAATTCAGATTCAGAATTCAGATTCAGAATTCAGATTCAGAATTCAGATTCAGAATTCAGATTCAGAATTCAGATTCAGAATTCAGATTCAGAATTCAGATTCAGAATTCAGATTCAGAATTCAGATTCAGAATTCAGATTCAGAATTCAGATTCAGAATTCAGATTCAGAATTCAGATTCAGAATTCAGATTCAGAATTCAGATTCAGAATTCCGATTCAGAATTCAGATTCAGAATTCAGATTCAGAGTTCAGATTCAGAATTCAGATTCAGAATTCAGATTCAGAATTCAGATTCAGAATTCAGATTCAGAATTCAGATTCAGAATTCAGATTCAGAATTCAGATTCAGAATTCAGATTCAGAATTCAGATTCAGAATTCAGATTCAGAATTCAGATTCAGAGTTCAGATTCAGAATTCAGATTCAGAATTCAGATTCAGAATTCAGATTCAGAATTCAGATTCAGAATTCAGATTCAGAATTCAGATTCAGAATTCAGATTCAGAATTCAGATTCAGAATTCAGATTCAGAATACAGATTTAGAATTCAAATTCAGAGTTCAAATTCAGAATTCAGATTGAGAATTCAGATTTAGAATTCTGATTAAGAATTCGGATTAAAGATCAACCTGGAATTTGAATATATTCAAATATTAGACTAAGTGTTGTAACTCAAAATTCAAACTTTAGAATCAGAATAAGATTTCAGATTTAGTTTCCAGAATGAGATTAATCATTTAATAGTCATATTACTTTCCCCTCCTTTTGTGGGAATTTTTCCTCTATGCATGGTTGAGCTCTAAAAAAGGTATCATGCTAGGGCACGCGTCACGGCTATCCATCAATATTGTAGTTGGTTTTACTTATTCAGTAAAAAAAAGCATAAAAAAACAGTAAGATTCGAACCGTGACCAGCAACGTGAAAGTTCTGGTTGCTACCACGGCACCATTTCAGCGTGTTATAAGGCTTGGAAATTCTACTGTTTAAATACCATTCTTTCCATACATAAAATGAGCTCCTTACATACCAGTTCGCTTTTCCCCAAAAAAACGTACCAGGCATCATTTTTGCCTTTCTAACAGAAAGGTTTGGTTATCGGTCGATTGGGGAGATCATTAATTATGGGTCTTAGGCATACCTTTATAGGTACCTATCGACTCAGCTCGACGAGTTCTGTTGATGTCCGTGGATTTGTATGTGCCATTTTAAAAATGTCAAGAACGTTTTTGCGAAACTGGGCTGCGCAATTAAAATGATTTTAGTCTCAAAAGAATGCATTTTTTTTCCTACACAACCCTTTCAAAAACGGGAAAAAAACAAAATAGTTGAAACCGTTTTCTTTACGAAATACATATCATACTTATTATGGCATAAAAAAAAGTTGCTAGTGGCGCCTCGAAGCAGCAGCACCAGCAATCATTTATAAATTAGAGATAATCAAAATAAAAAATTAAAATTTACTGACTCGAGAATTGAACCGAAACCCTTCAGATCCAAAGTTGCAAGCGCTATCCAATAAACCATCGGCACGCTTGATAAAGAGCGGCTCAAACTCAAATAGGTAAAAGGCATTACTAAGACGCACCGTGGTCTGGGCAGTTTCTCAGTCTGCTGGGGCAAATACGGCAACAGTGTTTATATCTTACACTTCTTGCTTTTCAATGCAGCAAATGGCGGATGGGCGTTTCCTTCAGAGTCCGCCATGCCTATTAGACACTATAATTTCATATATGAAATTATAGTGTCTATAGCCATGCCGGGTGTCAACAAAATGCAGAGCCGTACAGAAAACTGCGTTGGGGGGGAATTTATATGAAGATCTTATGACCCTCGTTTTTTTTACCCGCGTTGAAGAATGAATTTATGTTTTTTTTTTCATTTCTACATACTCATACATAATTTAGATTCAATTTCAGATGCAGAATTCAGATTCAGTTTTCAAATTCAGGATACAGGTTTAGGAATCAGAATTCAGGATTCAGAATTCAAAATTCAGATTCAGAACTCATATTCAGATTCAGAATTTAGATTCAGAATTCATATTCAGAATTCAGATTAAGAATTCAGATTCAGAATTCAGATTCAGAATTCAGATTCAGAATTCAGATTCAGAATTCAGATTCAGAATTCAGATTCAGAATTCAGATTCAGAATTCAGATTCAGAATTCAGATTCAGAATTCAGATTCAGAATTCAGATTCAGAATTCAGATTCAGAATTCAGATTCAGAATTCAGATTCAGAATTCAGATTCAGAATTCAGATTCAGAATTCAGATTCAGAATTCAGATTCAGAATTCAGATTCAGAATTCAGATTCAGAATTCAGATTCAGAATTCAGATTCAGAATTCAGATTCAGAATTCAGATTCAGAATTCAGATTCAGAATTCAGATTCAGAATTCAGATTCAGAATTCAGATTCAGAATTCAGATTCAGAATTCAGATTCAGAATTCAGATTCAGAATTCAGATTCAGAATTCAGATTCAGAATTCAGATTCAGAATTCAGATTCAGAATTCAGATTCAGAATTCAGATTCAGAATTCAATTGCCCGTCCGGAGTATACGTGTCCACCACATGTAGACTTCGGACCAACCAGATTTCATTGTATAGGTTAAGGTAGTGCCACCTCTATCCCGGTACTACTTCTCCTAAGAGCACCTGCAACGGTTCAGGCGTAAATATTGGTTTTAAGTATACCAGTTTTAGCAAAATTTAAAATTTTAGAATCGGCTAAAACACCCACTCCCCACCGGTGTAGGAGCAAATTTAAAACGGAAACACTTTCATTGCAGACACTCAACAATTGAGAAGAAAAAACCCATTTTATTAGAAAAATTGCATAAGTTTTGAGTTTCACGATTAAGTGTCTTAAAATTAATTCTATATACGAATATTCTTTTTGACAGAACAATGATTTCAACTATTCTACCAGGATTTCATTAATTTAAAAGCAAAAATGACTACACAACGAGAAAAAAGGTCAATTGAAACAAGTCTTCAATTAATTCAATCAAATTGCTTTGAATCAATGGAATAAGGTTTTTTTTAAAAAATGAAATGAAAAAGCAATTTTTTTCAAGTTAGGCTGGAACAAATATCAATTTCTTCTTTTGTCATCCACCCCTTCGAAATTTCCAAAATCCCGAAGGGGGGAATTAATAAAGTTTGAAGTATTTTAAGTAAATTTCTAATAAAAATTCCAATATCCGAAAGATTACAAGACCAAGAACCAAATTTTGGCAGATGGAAGTTAATTCACATTATGTATTCTTGATTTTAATGAATTTTTCGATAAAAAAAACTTGATTCATAGGTATTATGCAATAATATAGTATACAATTTGGTTGCGTACAAGCTTTTGTGCAATTTATTCCAATTTATTTGTTTTTCGTATTATTTTTTATTGTCTCCCCCCCCCCCCCCCCCCTCGCAATGTTCCAACTCCGAGTGACAAAAGAAGGATTTGAAATTTGTTCCGGCCTTATTGCTGACATTGATAAAGGAAATGAGAAATGTTTATCCCAACGTCAAAGGAAATTTTCCTTTGATTTGTCGACATTTTTGTTTGACAAAAACTCCTTTCACTTCGTAAATTTATGTATGGATACAGAAAAATATGCTGATATTGACGAAAACTCAGAGCAATCTATACGGAACTAAAAATCTCTCAATATCTCAAATAAAACAAAAATTATAGAACAAACAATAAACATTTATTTTACCTCATCGAAAAAGTATTGAAATTTTCTTTTCGTTTTCGGTTATTCTTTTATTTTATTTTAATTTTAGAACGCTGACTGGATTCACTAATTCGTCGAGCCTAAATGAAAAGCTTTTTATTTAATTATAATAAATCGAGAATAATATGACATCTATTATTTATACTTGATATGGTTTTTATTAACATCTATTCTCAATTTATGTTACTTATAGGCTGGTTGAAGCGAAAAAAAACATTCAAATAATATCTCAAAAAGAAATTATTATCACACCCAATGTTACCCAAACATGTGTGAAAGAAATCATTGTTGGCTAAAATTTTCTCACCGTGAACTAAATCGGTCTGTCAGGTCTGTCGTATATTTTGAAATCCTGTTCCAAATTTGCATGAATTTGGAACAAAGGCGTATAACTGTTGGGAATTTTGAAATCGATAACTGTGCTAAAACAGCAATATACGCCACCGGTGCCAGCCGAAATGTTTTAGCGTGGTCGAAAACCGTGTTTTGCATCTACCGTTGGGACAGCCCTAAATAATGAAATGTTGCAGGGTAAAGTATGGTGTACGTTAATAAGTTTCCTCGCAAAAATGCTCTTTCGCTCTTTTCAACATCTGTAAATTTTCTTCTCACTTCTCTATCCATCTTTATCAATTTCATAACTACTTTTCACCGATATGCCGAAAAATAAATTTACAAAATTAATTAACGGTGGTTAACTTATCTTAAGAATTCAGATTCAGAATTCAGATTCAGAATTTATGTAAATTTATTTTCGGCATATCGGTGAAAAATTTAGATTCATGGAGAAAGAATATCAGAATTAAAAATTGATGAAGCTGGTTGTTGCGAGGTAAAGTATGGTGTACGTTAATAAATTTTCCTTGCAAAAATGTTCTTTCGCTCTTTTCATCATCCGTAAAATTTCTCCTCACTTTATCAATTTTCAATTCTGGAATTGTTTCTCCAAGAATACCAATTTTCACAGTTTTTGATAAATTTGCGATGACTTAAAGATCATTACGCATGAAAACACGATTTTGTTTTGTGAAAACCTTTTTTCACATTTTTTCTGAAATTAAGTTTGCTGCATACTTTTAGGGGTAAAACCATACTACTAAAAGTTGTAAAATCCGAAATCATAAAAAAAAATTTTGGATGAAAGAAATTTCAATGTTGAAAACCGCGTGATGCAAAACAATCAAAATGAGATTCAGATTCAGAATTCAGATTCAGAATTCAGATTCAGAATTCAGATTCAGAATTCAGATTCAGAATTCAGATTCAGAATTCAGATTCAGAATTCAGATTCAGAATTCAGGTTCAGAATTCAGATTCAGAATTCAGATACAGAATTCAGATTCAGAATTCAGATTCAGAATTCAGATTCAGAATTCAGATTCAGAATTCAGATTCAGAATTCAGATTCAGAATTCAGAATTCAGATTCAGAATTCAGATTCAGAATTCAGATTCAGAATTCAGATTCAGAATTCAGATTCAGAATTCAGATTCAGAATTCAGATTCAGAATTCAGATTCAGAATTTAGATTCAGAATTCAGAATCAGAATTCAGAATCAGAATTCAGATTCAGAATTCAGATTCAGAATTTAGATTCAGAATTCAGATTCAGAATTCAGATTCAGAATTCAGATTCAGAATTCAGATTCAGAATTCAGATTCAGAATTCAGATTCAGAATTCAGATTCAGAATTCAGATTCAGAATTCAGATTCAGAATTCAGATTCAGAATTCAGATTCAGAATTCAGATTCAGAATTCAGATTCAGAATTCAGATTCAGAATTCAGATTCAGAATTCAGATTCAGAATTCAGATTCAGAATTCAGATTCAGAATTCAGATTCAGAATTCAGATTCAGAATTCAGATTCAGAATTCAGATTCAGAATTCAGATTCAGAATTCAGATTCAGAATTCAGATTCAGAATTCAGATTCAGAATTCAGATTCAGAATTCAGATTCAGAATTCAGATTCAGAATTCAGATTCAGAATTCAGATTCAGAATTCAGATTCAGAATTCAGATTCAGAATTCAGATTCAGAATTCAGATTCAGAATTCAGATTCAGAATTCAGATTCAGAATTCAGATTCAGAATTCAGATTCAGAATTCAGATTCAGAATTCAGATTCAGAATTCAGATTCAGAATTCAGATTCAGAATTCAGATTCAGAATTCAGATTCAAAATTCAGATTCAGAATTCAGATTCAGAATTCAGATTCAGAATTCAGATTCAGAATTCAGATTCAGAATTCAGATTCAGAATTCAGATTCAGAATTCAGATTCAGAATTCAGATTCAGAATTCAGATTCAGAATTCAGATTCAGAATTCAGATTCAGAATTCAGATTCAGAATTCAGATTCAGAATTCAGATTCAGAATTCAGATTCAGAATTCAGATTCAGAATTCAGATTCAGAATTCAGATTCAGAATTCAGATTCAGAATTCAGATTCAGAATTCAGATTCAGAATTCAGATTGAGAATTCAGATTCAGAATTCAGATTCAGAATTCAGATTCAGAATTCAGATTCAGAATTCAGATTCAGAATTCAGATTCAGAATTCAGATTCAGAATTCAGATTCAGAATTCAGATTCAGAATTCAGATTCAGAATTCAGATTCAGAATTCAGATTCAGAATTCAGATTCAGAATTCAGATTCAGAATTCAGATTCAGAATTCAGATTCAGAATTCAGATTCAGAATTCAGATTCAGAATTCAGATTCAGAATTCAGATTCAGAATTCAGATTCAGAATTCAGATTCAGAATTCAGATTCAGAATTCAGATTCAGAATTCAGATTCAGAATTCAGATTCAGAATTCAGATTCAGAATTCAGATTCAGAATTCAGATTCAGAATTCAGATTCAGAATTCAGATTCAGAATTCAGATTCAGAATTCAGATTCAGAATTCAGATTCAGAATTCAGATTCAGAATTCAGATTCAGAATTCAGATTCAGAATTCAGATTCAGAATTCAGATTCAGAATTCAGATTCAGAATTCAGATTCAGAATTCAGATTCAGAGTTCAGATTCAGAATTCAGATTCAGAATTCAGATTCAGAATTCAGATTCAGAATACAGATTTAGAATTCAAATTCAGAGTTCAAATTCAGAATTCAGATTGAGAATTCAGATTTAGAATTCTGATTAAGAATTCGGATTAAAGATCAACCTGGAATTTGAATATATTCAAATATTAGACTAAGTGTTGTAACTCAAAATTCAAACTTTAGAATCAGAATAAGATTTCAGATTTAGTTTCCAGAATGAGATTAATCATTTAATAGTCATATTACTTTCCCCTCCTTTTGTGGGAATTTTTCCTCTATGCATGGTTGAGCTCTAAAAAAGGTATCATGCTAGGGCACGCGTCACGGCTATCCATCAATATTGTAGTTGGTTTTACTTATTCAGTAAAAAAAAGCATAAAAAAACAGTAAGATTCGAACCGTGACCAGCAACGTGAAAGTTCTGGTTGCTACCACGGCACCATTTCAGCGTGTTATAAGGCTTGGAAATTCAACTGTTTAAATACCATTCTTTCCATACATAAAATGAGCTCCTTACATACCAGTTCGCTTTTCCCCAAAAAACGTACCAGGCATCATTTTTTTATATTGAGATTGGAATTTTTCGTGTTTGAATATCTGAAATCATTCTTATATGATTCAGAGGGAAGGAATCTATCATGTATATTCTATATTATTTTATATATTTCCAAATATAATTTAAACTCTGTTAGAAAGGCTCCAATCCACTGTTAAGTGTATTAAATCGGGTTTTTTATATTGAGATTGGAATTTTTCGTGTTTGAATATCTGAAATCATTCTTATATGATTCAGAGGGAAGGAATCTATCATGTATATTCTATATTATTTTATATATTTCCAAATATAATTTAAACTCTGTTAGAAAGGCTCCAATCCACTGTTAAGTGTATTAAATCGGGTTTTTATATTGAGATTGGAATTTTTCGTGTTTGAATATCTGAAATCATTCTTATATGATTCAGAGGGAAGGAATCTATCATGTATATTCTATATTATTTTATATATTTCCAAATATAATTTAAACTCTGTTAGAAAGGCTCCAATCCACTGTTAAGTGTATTAAATCGGGTTTTTTAATGCAAAATTGAAAGAAATTCGTCAAGTTGATATTGACCAAATTTTGACAGTATCACCCTTTAACAATGTTTTCCTAGTAACATTTCATAAAACAGCTTAATTTTGCATTTGTAAATCCATACAAAAGAAAAATATTGATAAATTATTTCGGTATCAATGATTAAAGGTGGATGTGAAAAGTCAAACAAGCTGAACTAAGCTAAATTTTAATAAAATGATTCTGCGATTTTTATCCTTTTAAATGATGTTTATAACAAGAGTTGGACGGCTCCTCCAAATCAACAAAGAGCAGAGAGAAAACAACACTGATTTTAGTTCGGCTTCCGAGTGCAATCCTCTTTCGCTGATCCTGCTCCACTCGTTAGTGTGAAAGCTCTCGCATCGCGTTGAGAGAATGATAATTGAAGTTGGAATTTTGAAAGCGATCATAGCAGCGTGTCTATGTTCGATTTCCCTCCACACAATGTGTGATAAAATTTTCATCATTTTAATCCTACTCTCGTTCACTCTTATGAGTAGACAATCTCACTCTTGTGAGCAGAACGATCTATCTTTCTCCGTAGAAACAAAAATGCACTCTCTTTCATTGAACATGTTGAACCGGAGATAAGTAACAGCTATTTGTATAACATACTACAGTCAATGTTATTCAAAAAGATTGCAACACTGAACTTCTTTCAAATCAGGAAACCATTTGATGCAACCAATGAAGTACGTAATTTAGTCGTTTCTTGAGTTTTATAATCAAGGTTTTTTTTTAATATAAACCCTCAAGATGTTCATTTTTTTAAGCACACTACTAAAATATTATTTTGGTGAAATATCTCAAGTTTCACATCTTCAAGTTGTTGGTAGTTTTTGACTTTTTTTTATTATTCCTTGCCAACCACCGAGAAGAAAACAAACCGGGACAGTGGCCAAAACCGATAAGTTTTTCACGATTCCATTAATTTGCACCATCTCGTTCTATACCAACACGATACCAACATTCCAAACAAACGAATTTAAAAGAAGCAAAACGAAGCACTACGAAGATTGTTGAGAATCATTGAAATAAAATAGAAAATGACATTCTATCAAGGGGGAAAAACAAAGGCTTTCTTCTTTTTTTTACAAAAAAAAGATAGCAATTTTACATATGTACAATTTTCGTGAATCTTAACGGTTTGTCATCATTTTTAAACAAAAACCAATTTCCATCTTGGCAAGACAAATTTTTGGGTTGGTTTATTGCTTCAGGTAAATACTATCGAAAAGGTTTTTTTCTAATTTTCAGTGTAACAATAAATTTATTCTAATTTCGTAAAATGTTTTATGCAATTAAGTGCTGAAAAGTCAACTGTTTGACCTGAAACAGTAATGAAAAATACTACTTTTCGACACAAGTTTTCTGAAATTTCATTGAGTTTTGTTTTCAACTCGTTGCAGGACTAGATTTTCTCAGCACACATCGTAACTTTCCAACTCGGCAAACCTTGATGGATAAATTAACGAGCCGCCGACCCTGGCCTGGACGATGGTGTTTAAGTATTCCAAGACAGAGGTCATGAGATCGAGTCTCGGCCACGATCCTTGAAAGATCCGGTTTAGTTTTAAGTAGAATTTGATCGTTCAAAAGAGAAAAAAAATAACGACTCGTACTGAAAAAATCCATTTTTTTTGGAATTTTTTGCATGAATAGGTAATCTCAAGAAACGTCATGCATTGTTTCAACTATGCATGTAATGTAACTTTTTTCTATTATAGTCGTTTTACCATCTTTATGGCATTCGCGACTTAATCAACATTGCAGATGGCGGATAGTTATTGAAAAACTTATTCGGTACAACTGTGCTCGATGTTTACTCTTGGGCTCGAACTCGCGGACATCGGCTCAGGAGGCAACAGACATGCCAACTGAGCTATATCACAAGCCCAATATAAGAAGAAAGAGATGTAGCTTTGTAACATGTTTGATTGAAATTTTCAAATTGAACCTTTTTTTCTGAAATCTTATTTCAATTCACTAACAAAACTGTTAAAAGGTTAAGTTGTGTTAAGTAGTTGATAGTGCTGTTAAATTTTGCAGTGAAAATTCAAGCCATGTCTGGAACAAAAGGTTATAACATTCTGATCATGGGACTCGGCTTTCACTAAAATTCCTGGCGATGCGATGGGTTTCGAATAAGCTTTTTTCATATCCTCTCGCCATGTGTGAACTTCTTTAGACCGGATAATTACTATTGCCATTGTTATCCTTCTCAGTTACCGCCACGTCGCCAAGCCAGTCTGTCACCAGAACCAGTCGAGAAACTTGGAGTCGAGATACAGATACTGGATGCAATGCGATTTGCAACTCTGTTCTAAGCATGAACTCTCCGGCTCCGACTAGGAAAAGTTTCACATAGCTCCACCACCGATCAGATTCCTGTTCAACAAAAGAGCAAATCCGTGAGAGGGTTGAAACTTCTCGGGAACGGCATCATCGCCGAAGCCACCCACATCCTCCAAACCGCATCGGGCGGTAGCACAAACGGAACCTACTCATTTCCGCACGGTAGCACACACCAAAACACCGACGGCTAGCAGCGAGCAACCCTCCCTGGTGTCTGCCCCACTTTTTGTTGGGAGCATTTTTCCCCCTTCAACAAAAGTTGGTATACGACTGATAGAGTTACCAATGTTTTCTTGAATTTAGGTTCAATCTTCATTCGTGGGATTTATGGATTCCAACATAGGATACCTACTTAATACCAATCTTCATCCCGATATGCCTACTTGTTTTATTTTCGTCATGATCGTGGTTGACAACACTTGGCGTACTTCGTGTGTTTTTATTCAAAAAGAATTAATCTTTAATTGAATGCACACTGCACACTAAACTGAGTCGATTTGGGGTCAGATTTGAAAATCTCAAACCCTGGGGTCTAGGGGCTTTGATTTGGTTCAAAACTCATCCATTAATTTTTACACAGTTTTTAAGTAGCGTTTTCTTGGTTAAATTTGAAGTTTTAGTTTTGTATAGGAAAATTGGCTATTTTGTGTTAAAAAATCATCAGCAATTTTGTTTCTTCTGTGGAACTGAGCCTGTTGATGGTTTTTGTATCAATTTATGAATTTGAACAACTTAGTCGAAGGTCGTAACTTCGTATCTTATTGGGTGAAAAATGTTTTTTGGCATTGAAAAACAATAAATTAAAATAACATCACTGCCAGTGCCTCGCAAAGTAATGCATGAACAAAAGTCAGCCTGAAAGAGCCATTTTCCTTTGCTCAATATTCAACAAAAATATGTATTTGAACAAGTTCATAATACTAACAGGAAAAAAATGACTGATTTTCAGTGCTTATTGTTAAATTCTACTCTGTGACAGGAAAGAAAAGCATTCAAGGAACTTAATGTTGAAAACAAAGTTAGAAATAATTGTATTTTTAACAAATTTCATGAAGACAGCATACTAGTTTAAAAGTACCCAAAACACTTGTTTTGAGATACTTCAGGGCCAGATTAAGCTATCGGAGAGCCCGGGGTAATTTCAAATTGCAAAAAAATGCCAATTTGTATAGGGGGCCCTTGAATCCATATGATTGTTTCTGCATGCCATTTCAGAAAAAAACACAAGTAATATTTTAAACAAAGAATGGAACAGAAAATTAATTCAGTTTTTTGCCTTAAAAAACAATTAAGTCTTCGATAGGTAGTTTCTGGAATCTTCAAAAAATAATTACTAAGGAATGAATCACATGGACACTAGACCGCTACAAAAAATGGCTTTTTGCTCCAATATGTTTTTTCAATGCTTTTCGAGTCACCAAGCATCAGTGTAAAATTTGTGATGAATTCTTTGATTCCTGAGTTACAGCAACGTGTTTCAATTTTGTATGGAAAAAGAAATTTTTGAATATAATCATCCAGGATAAACAAGTTTTGTCTGTTCTTAAGCTTCATTATTTGCTAACATGTGAAGAAGCTAAGCTAAACCAAATTAAACATCTGAATCCATTGAAAAATATTTAAAAATGGCAGACTTTGCTTACAAGTGCTTTTAATTATTTCATGAAATTTTTTGTAAATGTTATTTAAATCAACGAATTTGTTTTCATCCCACGGTAAACAGATTCCAAATAAGCAGTGCAAAACGCTCTTATTTAAAAATAAACAAATTTCGAAATAATTGTTTATCTATATTACCGAAAATCTTTTCTGGGGTACAACTTAGGTGTGTTGTTTGTTGACATGAAATATACTGCAGGAACCAAGGAATTATAAAATCATAAGTTACATTTTTTTGGAACTTTCAGTACACTTATGGTGATTTTTTATTGTATATTTTGTTTTCTCACACAAATTTCCATACTAATTTAAAACGCTTCGCGCTATTTCAAGACTGAATCAACCGCTTCCAAAATTTTCATAGATAATATTCAAAAACAACCAAAAAAAGTTATGAGAGGAGTAAAAAAATTATAAATTTGAAATTTCAATACAAAGCATGCAGTAGGCTAGTGCACACATTGCGGAATATTTAAGTAACTACAAAAAAAAATTAAAACTCTGATCAGAGCTGTTAAATGCAAAACTAATTTGAATTTTATTTTTTTGTTTTGATTGTAGTCGTTTTAACATCTTCATGTCATTCGCGACTTAAATCAGCGATGCAGTTGGCGGACAGTTATTGAAAAACTTATCCAGTACAACTGTGATCGATGTTTACTCTTGGGCTCGAACTCACGGACATCGGCTCAGGAAGCAACTGATTTGCCAACTGAGCCACATCACTAGCCCGATAATTTATTTATTATTCCTGTCATCAACTTAAAATCTCTGCATTAGAAAGGTAGATATTAAAATGTTTCCATTAAATCATTGATACCTTGATATCTGATTTATCTAAAAAAGAATAAATATTTCTCTTAAAGAAATTGGGAAGTAACATTAAGATTTTCGGTTAAGAATCCAAAATAAAAAATAGCATAGGGGTAGAGGGCCAACTTTGGTCCTAAAATGTCGAAAATTGGAAATAATTCATTTCACTGGCATAGGACTAAGACATTTTAATGCAAACAATGAACTTCTAGTCTTTCTCAATCCTATCATACCGTTTCTTACCATAAATAGTTATTCTAATAAAATTTTAACGTTTTTAAAAATGTACCTTCTCTTCAGTGCTACAGCATGCACGTTTTTTAACTATCCAAGCAAAAGTTTGAAAACGGAACCATAATTACTGTGATGAATATGAGCTATACTACCTAGTTTTCTTAAAACATAAAAAAACTCATGGAAAATCCGGAAAAATAAACCTTAACTTTATTTCATACCAACCATTAAGGTGCGAATCTTAACCTACTTGAACTCAAATTCCATGGATACATAGATATGTGTCAGAATTCAAGAGAAAAATTAAAAATCGAAAATCAGATTTTTTTTTGAACCGAAATTTAGTGTATCAAATTAAAATCATAATTTCAAATCAAGATATGAGAAATGAATAGCAAACGTAATTCAAATACAAAGTTAAGAATCAAAGTTACTATCAGAGAAAGGCAGAAATTAATTTTTTTTTATCCATAATTTTAATGTGTATTTCTATTTCATATCTAAATTACAGAATATCTGATCACATATTTTATTCAAAAACCTGTGTGTGGGAAATAAAAACTGTTCCGTAGTACGTTGTATGCGAACGAACTCGACTGTAAATACATTTATTATTAAATGATGATAATGTAAACAATCTCTAATGAACTTACAAATAAGTTTCGCCGTTTACCCTAAGCTCTAGCTCTGGCAACCCTAAACCGTCGGATATCACCGGCTATTTGAAGCTAATGGACGAAAATCATATTTATCTTCGGGTAAATAAAAAGTACACTTGCGTACTTACGCTTTTTCTTTCCTACCGCTCTAATTGAGCTCAACCCGGTACACCTAACCGGAACAACCGAACGGTCACTCAAACTATCAAAGGAAATACAATATTTTAGTGGCAAATTGCGCAGTAAGGAATTTCTATAACCTAACCTCTTCCGACTCACAAACCCGCGAGCACTCAAATCACACGCAACTGGTCAAATAGCTTCCACCTACTATAAAAAATACATTAAAAGTTGATCGGAGCAACTAATAATCAAATACATACTGTTTTCTTTAAAACTATTCACTACAAACTAACTAACTGCCAGGTCAGGAAAAAACGTGTCGCAGTTTCGATCAATTTTCTAACAATGACAATTCCTTTTCGGCGCCAACGCGTTGACGTTTGTCCGATCACCGTACCAAGGTTGCCAGTTCTACTAACACCCTAACCCGTAACGTCGTAGTCAATCGACTTTACTCTCCTCCTGCACGTCCAACAGAGCAACCTTTACCGCTGGTCTTTGAAGAGTAGATCCGTCGCAAGTCTCCACGTCGACCTTGTGAACTTGTCCGTCTCGTCCTGGATAAGTCCTCACCACTTTACCTCGGAGCCATCCGTTGCGCACGGACTCGTCTACGATGACCACTAGATCGCCGACCTTCAGCGGCCGCGTTTCCGCGAACCATTTCGTCCTGCAGGCTACAGTAGGTAGATAAGCTTGCACCCAGCGCTTCCAAAACTGGTTTGTTAAGTGTTGAATAACCTTCCAGTTTGGTCGGAGAGGTGTAGCATCGTCGATTGGTACTCTTGGTGGTTTGCTGTCCTCGCCGGAACTTAACCAAAGGAAATGATTTGGAGTCAGCACTTCTTCCTTGGGATCCTCCAGCGGCACGAACGTCAGCGGATGGGAGTTGACTATCAATTCTGCTTCCGAGAGCAATGTTCGCAGTCCTTCATCGTCTAGCCTTTGATGGTGCGAGAGTGTCTTGAATGCCTTCTCCGAACTGGCTCTCATCCGGGGAATGTAGTAACGTAGCTTGATCTCGTTCAGTACCGTCTGGGAATTGGCATGGCCGTACTTTTGGTGAAATCGCAGGATCAAAAGAGTGGTGACATGATGATCTCTTGGTATTATCACAGGATTTCGAAAGTCGAACGAATAATAAGCTGCTAAGTGGTCGATTCTCCGGAGAACGCCGGACTCATCGATCATCGATGATAGCTTCGCTAGGACACTTCCCTTGCCGATACGCTTCCACCGCTTCGGTGAAGGCTCAGAACTGCTTCTAAACGCTTGAATTTCTCCTGCAAACAGCTGTCGCTGTACAGCCCGCCAAATGGCTGTTTCCGCCGACACACAATTATCACGATTCAGACCACCACAGGACTCACTAGATTCCACAGGATCCCGTTTGAAGCGCTTAAAGCGGTGCACAAAATGATGCAGGTTAGCAATTCTGTTGGGTAGACCACCACTCCACGAGCAATTTTCCATGTTGACTACAAAATTATCTCCAGTAGTCACCCCAACCCGTTTCAGAACGTGTTTGGAGTGCGACTGCCAACGAGGTATCTCAAAACCAGCTGATCGGTTGACCAGACTCAGTTCCAAAGCCAGTTTCGTTGCCTCTTCAATGGCACAGCTCGCAAAGAAAACGTCAACATTTGTGTTGTCAACAATTGTTTCAGCAGCTTCCGGATAACGATCTTTATGTTCCTGGGCGTTTCCATTCTTAGCAAACTGTGCTGAACACGAGGAGCACATTGCCCCGAACGTTGCGACGTCCATGTACACGTCGAGCGCAGTTTCTGAATTCTCCTGATACAAATATCGTTGTGCGTTTCTATCTGCCGGACGAATAATCAACTGGAACATCTGCCTTATGTCCCCAGCGATGGCATACTGTTTCTGTCGGAATTGGCAGAGGACAGATAGAAGGGGCTTCACCAAATCCGGACCTTTCAAAAGCTGGGAGCTCAGAAAGATTCCTCCATACGTAGCCGCAGCATCCCAGAATACACGCACCTTTGTTAACTTGCTCGAATGTCGCACTGCGCTGATTAGCAGGTGCCAAATCTTTCCGTCGTCACTGTTGCGGAGCTCGTCTGACGTTGCTTTGTGAACGTACCTCTTGTGTAGACAATCGTTCATTTGTTTGTCAATATTAGTTTTCAGTTCGGGATCTTTCAGCAAGCGCTTTTCAAAACAACCGCGTCGACGTACTGCCTTGGTAAATTTGTTCGGAAAAACCGGTACATCGCTTTTCCAAAGCAATCCAGCTTGGAACTTTCCGGATGGTGTACAAACTGTCGTCTTTTCAAGCAATCTTCTGGCCCGTCGATCTTCATCGGATTCGCGTGGATTCAATCCGGATATCGCCAGGTTTTCGAATTCAAGATACTGCTGAACCGGTTCATGGAGCTCGCGGCTATTGGATCTCTCGCAGACATGAACGAAAGCACTACCTATCGTCTCAGGTGCTCGTCTTCCACCGAATATTGCCCATCCGAGGCGAAATTTAGCAGCAATAGGTTCTCCTCCGGATCTTTCCCTCTTCTTCAAAGCTAAGTTGAGCTGGGCATTGTCGACACCGATAAGAATTCGTGGCACGGCCGTCCGGTAGCTGCTGATGGGGAGTCTACTCAGATGGGGGAACTGCTTCGAGAGACTCTCATAATCCAGGCTCTGCTTCGGTAATTCCAAGCTCTCAACGGTTCTTACGTTCGCCAGCTGATGGATGCGATTGTTCGATGCACCTGAGATACCTATCTCGACCTTACGAGAGTTACTCTCACTTCTCGTGACGTTACTAGTCCACTGCAAGCAAAGCGGAATTCTTTCGCCCACCAAGCCCAGTTCGTCGATAAGTTCGTCTTCGACCAGCGTCAGGTCGGATCCGTCGTCCAGAAAAGCAAATGTGGACACCGACTTCCCGTTCGCGTGAAGAGTCACCGGAAGTATTTTGAAGAATGTGGTGCCTTGCTGGTGTTGATGATGGGCAGTTACCGATACCGAAGATTCCGATCCTTGACTCTTGAGAGTCGAACAACTTCCTGGATGTAGCAGTTTATGGTGGGGCTCAGGGCATCCATTGGTCCCGCAAGGCTGCTTGTTTCGGCAAGGCCACCTTCCATGCGGCGCCAGACAACGGCTACACATTCCCGTTTCACTGATAAACCTCAGCTTCTCTTCGAGCGGCGACGTTTCGAACTGCTTACAAGTTCGGACTCTGTGCGTTGTACTTTTGCACATCAGGCACGGTTTTAGCTCCGGACTAACTTTCGAAGCCGGTGGTCCAGGCGCTGAGGACACGGAGGCGGAATGTGCGTTCAAATAAACTGGCTTCTCCTTTCTCACAACACCTTTTGTGGCTTTCTCATTCACACCAACACCCGACGTCAATTTCACCTTGCATGCCGCTGTTCGATAAGCCGACACAAACGCACAGAAATCACCAAGCGATGGTTCCGGAAGAGCTGCTAACTTCATACCCCATTGTAGCTGCAAGTCGGGTGGAAGCTTAGCAACAAGCTCTGCCAGCAATAGTGGATTGTCCAAATGGGTGTTCAGTTTCGCTGACTGCATGTACGTCACCATGTTGCGTACCTCTCTGCCGAACGTCACAAGCGTCTCCAATTTCGTCACAGACGGCTGAGCGGTTTTCCGGATCTTGGATAGCAGACAGTATACAATTTGGTCTGGCCTTCCACACTCGGCTCGTAGGATGTCGATAATTTCCGGGATTGCATCCGGCAGCGTTAGAATATTCTGAACCTTTTCGCGAGCGCTACCAACAAGACTCTTCTGTAGCCTAGCGAGGTTCTCGTCGGGTTGTATGCCACACATGGCCGTTGTCGATTCAAATGCACTCAAGAACATGGGCCACTCGAGTGGGTCCCCGGAAAACTTGGGGAGGTCTCTAGAGACAACTTGACGCGCCGCCAGTTGCTGTGGCGTAATCATGCGACCTGTAGCATGAGGAAATCCTTTACCCAAATCTGCTGACACTGTTGGTGGAACTGTAGGCGGGTGCTGCTCGGATGCTTGCCAAGCACACGGCTGTACATTCAAACCAAAGTTCGGATGCCTGACTGGGTTGTTGATAAAGACTCCTCCCTGAGGGTGCGCAAACTGATAATCAGCACCAGATGACGGCATGTCAGGAATATTTGGAAAATACATCGTCCCGTAGGGGTTATTCATCACTGGAAATCCAGGGAACTGCGACGAGCTCGGCGGTGGCAATGTTAGCGGATTCACTGGTACAGGTGGAACTGGATTCTGAGCCACTGGCGGAAAACGTGGATTCGAATCAAGATAATTGCTCCTTGGGCCCGGTGCTATAGCTGGGGGAGGATTTCTTACTGGAATCTCTGCTTGTTTTGGCGCAGTGCTTGGTTGAATCTGTTGACCTGATTGAATTATTGCTTGCATTCTTTGCCGCTCCTCTCACTGTTGGATGGCGGGATGTGGGTTCGCACTTGGAGCCACTGTCTCGGGTTTCTGCTGGACTGGGGTAGAAGTATGCACGAATCCGCATTGTTGTTCCACCCAACCGGCGATACTTCGATGACTTTTTCCTCCTACGCTACGATCACATCCTTCATTGAGCTCTTCCAAAGCTATTTCTGCTTCTAGCTGCTGCTTTCTAGCAAGAAACTCGCGATCCCGTTCCGCTTTTTGATCCTCCAAATCCTTTTGCTCTTTCAGGTGCCTTAAACGAAGATGAGCAATAGCATTGACTGAGACGACTGATCCGGCATTCGAATTAGACGAGGATTGAAGTCTTCCGAAATTTGGATCGTCCTGTCTCCCTCTTATTGGACCGGTGGTATTATCATGACGTTCAGCGGCGCGAGCTGAAGCAAACGTTGTGTGTGCTTCGGGCGAGTTTATGTTGCCGGTTTGAGTCAAATTAACTGCGTTGTGAATAGCTACGCATCTGCAGCAGAGCCAGCTTCGATCGGCTATGGTAGCCGTAACACCGGCGCATCCATAATGTTGCCATTGCGAACACTCGTCACAAGCGACCATGCTCTGCGCTGAATCCGGGCGGCGACATGTCACGCAGCTGTACAGCTCTCCGGTAGGGCCTTCCATCATCGGTTCCAGGTTTAGGTTGCTCGTTGCAGCTTTATTTTCGAGATTTGTGGGAAATAAAAACTGTTCCGTAGTACGTTGTATGCGAACGAACTCGACTGTAAATACATTTATTATTAAATGATGATAATGTAAACAATCTCTAATGAACTTACAAATAAGTTTCGCCGTTTACCCTAAGCTCTAGCTCTGGCAACCCTAAACCGTCGGATATCACCGGCTATTTGAAGCTAATGGACGAAAATCATATTTATCTTCGGGTAAATAAAAAGTACACTTGCGTACTTACGCTTTTTCTTTCCTACCGCTCTAATTGAGCTCAACCCGGTACACCTAACCGGAACAACCGAACGGTCACTCAAACTATCAAAGGAAATACAATATTTTAGTGGCAAATTGCGCAGTAAGGAATTTCTATAACCTAACCTCTTCCGACTCACAAACCCGCGAGCACTCAAATCACACGCAACTGGTCAAATAGCTTCCACCTACTATAAAAAATACATTAAAAGTTGATCGGAGCAACTAATAATCAAATACATACTGTTTTCTTTAAAACTATTCACTACAAACTAACTAACTGCCAGGTCAGGAAAAAACGTGTCGCAGTTTCGATCAATTTTCTAACAATGACAATTCCTTTTCGGCGCCAACGCGTTGACGTTTGTCCGATCACCGTACCAAGGTTGCCAGTTCTACTAACACTGTGTGAAATAGCTCTTCTTAGTGTCACAAAAGTAACATTTGAATGGAGACTAAATGTTCAATAGGGGAAAGGTTTCCTAAACGGGCCTATCGGGTTAAATGACCCTACGGCTGTTTGGCGAAATGGCTGACTAGACAGCTTATCTGACCAATGCATTTTGAGGGTGATACGCTTAAAACATTAGGCAAGAAAGAATTTTATGAATTTATAAACTAAAAAAAAATTAAAATATCATACAATGTTTTGATACATTTTGATGTAATATTTCGACTTTTAAAAATTATACGTAAAGAAGTTTATAACAAAAGTTAGGATGGTTTTTGTTTCTTACTCAAATGAACTTAATAAATTAAACATATTTCAGCTTTTGTGGACGTTTAATACTAATTATTTAGTGGTATAATAGAGAGTTTTTGAATGCCCCCATCATGTTTGTAAAATGCCTCCATCCTAAAATAACAGGTTAAATAGAATAAATAAATGATTTTTATCACTGAACCTTCAAATCTAAGCTCTGAATGACATCTTAAGAATGAATTGAAGATCTAAAGACAGATTTGATAAAGTTTTTCTCATGGATGAACTGCCTCCATAGTATGGCAACCCTTACTTTTGTTTTATTCCACAAAATTATAATATACATAGATTTTTATAAAACTTCAGCTTTGTCGTACGGAAATTATAACTTTCTAGTAGTTTCAATAAAATTATCCGGAAATATTGACCAAAAAACAGAAATTTTGTTCAAAACATAAATAGGCGCATTTAGCCCACACGGTTTGAGGTTCGGCATTTTAGACAACACTTACAATAAAATCGTTTTCTTGGAAACAGAAGAAAATTTTAACATAAAAATTACTCCATTGTATAGATAACAGATGCCTGCACACGTGTATATAGTTTTTGTACACATATTCGACGTGATATTTGAGAAAATAAGTGTTCTGCTTAATAGGCGCATATAGCCCGCTTCTCCCCTACACTGATTCTGACTTGTTATCATTAAATAAATTAGAAAAAAATACAAATGAGTTTAATACCTTAAACAAAGATCTCGAGTTCTCACACAATAACACACAGAATCACACGACGGAATACGCAATTCTACCAATTAAACTATGAGAATGTTTGAATGATGAAAACAATTTGAGAATAGTCAATAGGAAAATGATATGCTGAATACAGAATGTTTTCTTAAGCAGAGGATAATTTTTAAATAGATGTTCCTCAAAATCAATAGGTATTAATCTTTCGATAAAGCAGTTGGAAGACTCTCAATATGAATTTCAAATATAAGACTGAAATTTATATAGAAACAAAAATTCTATAAAGGAACTCTGTTCGCACAAAAATTAGTCATCGATGATTTGGGTGTACTCGCGCCACACCAAATTTCGCCACATCAATTGCGCGCACTCCCTTTGTCGAGCCTAAAATACTGTTGGTCATTTTTCGTTTGGAGACCGAACATCCGCACAAAGCGGAGAAGTAAAAAAACTTCACTTGCGAGTGTACATTCAACGCACGTAGTTCTTTCGCTATCTTTTTATCACGGCCTGATCGATTAGAATAAATCATTATACGTTAACGGTCATTATACACTGCCGGCCAAAAGTTTGGGATCACCCACTAAAAAACATGCAAATTTTGATCGTTCATATCTCAGCCGTCTTAGGACATATTGAAAATCTTCTGATCTTATTTGAAAGATAATGAGCAATAGCTATCTCGGAGGTATTCTGCCCAAATATAATGTTTTAGTTTTGAACTTAAAACTTAACCTAAAGTTAGAACATTTTCAAAAAATCGCACTCAATATTCAAAGCCGATCATCTCGGGATAGGGTGGACCAAATCTCAAAATTTGAGTGGCATTAGAATTCCTGTTCTTTACTTCTCAAAACACAATCAAAAAATTATGTGAAAAAATTCAAAAACGTATTTTTAATTAATAAAATAGACACTTGAGTTATCGTCCAAAAGTTTGGGATCACCTCTTTGTATGGTGAGTTTGGGATCATTCTTATAAAAACATGCTAATTTATTTTATTCATATCTTTCTCATCTAACATCGTATTGCAGATCTGAAGGGTTCATTTGGAAGCTAAGGAATTGTTGTTTTTTAATAAATTCATTCAAAAATTATATTTTGAAGTGATAACCATAAAAAAATCACCTGAAATTAATTGTTTTTTTGAAAGTTCCCAAAGTTTTTTTAATAGTTCTCACCTTAAAATATAATTTTTGAATGAATTTATTAAAAAACAACAATTCCTTAGCTTCCAAATGAACCCTTCAGATCTGCAATACGATGTTAGATGAGAAAGATATGAATAAAATAAATTAGCATGTTTTTATAAGAATGATCCCAAACTCACCATACAAAGAGGTGATCCCAAACTTTTGGACGATAACTCAAGTGTCTATTTTATTAATTAAAAATACGTTTTTGAATTTTTTCACAAAATTTTTTGATTGTGTTTTGAGAAGTAAAGAACAGGAATTCTAATGCCACTCAAATTTTGAGATTTGGTCCACCCTATCCCGAGATGATCGGCTATGAATATTGAGTGCGATTTTTTGAAAATGTTCTAACTTTAGGTTAAGTTTTAAGTTCAAAACTAAAACATTATATTTGGGCAAAATACCTCCGAGATAGCTATTGCTCATTATCTTTCAAATGAGATCAGAAGATTTTCAATACGTCTTAAGACGGCTGAGATATGAACGATCAAAATTTGCATGTTTTTTAGTGGGTGATCCCAAACTTTTGGCCGGCAGTGTATTTGTTTCAATATACGGGATTGAGTGACTAAACAATGAATTTTTAGTAAATCCGAAACACTTGGATTCCGTCGAAACATTTTGGTCCTTCGGAAAGCCGGATAACGAGACTCGCTAGTTCCGTAATATCAGTGGACAATAGTTGTGTAGTGTACTCGGTTGAAACAAACTGGCAGACAATAGGCGACAAATCGCGCGCGCGCCTTTTTTGATCCGCTTGGCTTTTGATGCTGTGTATTTGGGGGATAATATTTTAGCCACCGTGGGCAAGTGATTGGGGGCCCAATTGACGGCTAATTAAATCATCCGATGTGCTCTTGGGAAAAGTGAAACTATTCTGTGGCTAGTGCAACTCCCTCACCCCTTTAAGTCTGTCGCTGCTGCCTTATTAAAGTTAACTTTTAACAAAAAAAAAGTGTTTTTTGTATCGAGCCTTCACCGAAGGCAACTGCTGGCTACTACAGAACCTGTACAATCCGGTACACAACACCCGAATTCACTTTGCGTTGCTCCTGTGCTACCTTCTTCCGGTCCTGCAGTACATGGCTCGGATCTAACCCCGTCGGACAGTTCATCATCAACAGATAAGTACAAATTTGCATTCTGTGTGTTTCGATAGTCTGTGGAGGAAAACAAAACCCCACAGTTTGGCATACATTTTCTCGTTCCGGATTGAGTTGTTGGAATTAATCCGTGATAAATTGAAGTGGGTCGGTTGGTTGAAAGTTGCCGATATATTTTCCAGTTATCAGCTTGAGTATTTCTGTGTCGAGCGGAAGTTTGCGAGACATTGAGTCGATTCGGCGGTCTGTCAATTTCAACATAACAGTGAAAAAGAGTGAAAAAGTGGTACCCTAGCTGGAACTGTAAGAATAGCCAGTGTAGATTAGTTTGTGATCATGCGTGACCTACGTGAATTGTACAAGCTGGAAAGCAACCTGTGTCGTACTTTTGAAACAGTGCGTCATTTCATCGCGAATGCAAACTCAAGTGTCATTACCAGTGAACTGATCGGTGTACGTCTAGAACGGCTAGAAGATGCGTTCAAGCAGTTCCAGCTAGTGCGTACGGAAATTGAGCTGCAGACCGACGCCGAAGTGACCGGTGTTGATGATCCTGAGCAGGAGCTGGCGCTGATGAACGCACGGGCCGACGAAGATGCGAGCATTGCGATGGAGAAGGAAAACGATTTTTGCAACCTCAAAGGTGAACTACTCCGCCTTCTGTCTTTAACAAGTGGATCAGATCATGTAGCGAAAAAATCAAGCACAAGCATTAGTGAACCTTTAGAAACAACAGCGAGTTTGGCGAGGGTTAAATTGCCTGAAATACGTCTGCCAACCTTCAATGGAGACATCAACTTTTGGGTAACATTCAGAGATTCGTTCCACAGTCTTATACATTCGAGCGATCAGCTGACGGCGATGGATAAGTTTTTCTACCTCCGCTCCGCCCTCACAGGAGAAGCTTTGCAGGAGGTTAGCTCAGTCGAGATGACTGCGGCTAACTACGACGTGGCATGGGCTGCATTGAAAAGGCGATACGAAAATCGTAAGCTTATCGTTAAAAATTACATTAATGCACTTTTCAACGTTGAAGTAATTCGGAAAGAAAGCTACGATGGGCTAAACAAACTTATCAGTGAGTTCGAAAAGAACATTCTTATGCTGGAGAAAGTGGGCGAAAACACCGAAGGCTGGAGTACTCTACTGTCACATATGGTTTGCGCTCGGCTGGACCCGTTGACTCTGCGCCACTGGGAAACACATCACAATTCTCGAGAGGTGCCGAAGTTTCGACAGTTGATGTGCTTTCTCAGAGATCACTGTGCAATTCTACAAACCCTCGCGCACCAGGAAACCAATTCTACAAATATGCAGGACAGACGACCGAGGTTTGGAGTCAGCCATCCTTCAAGTGTAGAATCTTCAAGCGAATGTCTATTTTGTGGTGGAAACTTTCATTCTGTTTTTCGGTGCCTGAAATTTTTGAAGCTGACAGTCGAAGAACGCAGTGAGCTAGTGTTGAAAGCTCGACTGTGTCTTAATTGCTTATCACCCGGTCACATGGCTCGCGTCTGTAGCAGAGGCTCGTGTCATCATTGTGGATCGCGTCACCATTCGTTGCTGCATTCAGACCCTTCATCCTCCGTCTCGCAAACTCTTGAGAACCCCCAGCAGTCAGTGCCGCAAGCTCCACAACTCCAACAACAATTGCCTCCACCTTCCCAACCGATACCATCCACAAGCCATCATTCCAACCCTCAAAACTCATCCTCGTTTGCCGCTACACAAATGCCAAAAAACCCCACAGACTTCTCCAGAAGATTCCAACACACAAATGTACTTTGCACGCAAACACACACTCCAACACGCCAAGTTTTGCTGTCAACTGCCGTTGTGCGTGTCCAAGATCAAGCTGGAAACTTCCGGTTAGCCAGAGCCTTGTTAGATTCTGGTTCACAGTTCTGTTTCATGACAACGAGCTTCAGCAAACGTTTGAAACTTCGAAGTTCCTCAGATTTCCTCACCGTCCAGGGCATCGGTGGTTCTACAGCGGTGTCACAAAAGCAGGTGATGGCGTCAGTTTTTCCTCGTTGTTCGGGAATTTCATCATACCGTTCATCGATGTCGTTCTTCGTACTCCCTGAGCTAACAGCGACCCTCCCAGCCAGTCGTGTTCGATGCAAGTCGTGGGCTTTGCCAGATGGTGTGATACTTGCTGATCCCAACTTCAGTCACCCAGGGAAGATTGACCTCATAATTGGCGCTCAATTCTTTTTCGATTGTCTCTGTGATGGTCGATTCAAGATTTCTGAAGATGGTCCTAGCCTCCAGAACACCGTTTTTGGCTGGATTATAGCTGGCACAGTGCCAGATTCAAGGGATCGCCGTCCATTAATAGTCACAGCGTGTCCAGCTGTTTCAGTAAATAATAAAAGCTTTTCCTCTACTAACGATATGGTTCGATTTGGCGGCCGGCGACAATGGGCACCAAAAACGCAAGAGAGGAAGCACCGGATGAACCACAGAAGTCAATACTCGTTTTCAAAAATGAAATCAGAACCGTTTTACCACCAGCTTGGTACGTCAGATCCATTCTTCTACCTGATAAATTGCTTCCGTTCCTGTTCGTCGTTTATGCGATCGTTGATGTTCATTCTGTCGCTAAGCTTTCTGGGCCAACGCTGTTTAGAAAAAACATGCGACTGTTGTTTTGATCCAATGAAGAGACATCAAAGGTTCGTCGCTGGCTCCACATCAACGAATCTGATCTTCCCAGAGTTTGGCCAATTGCTCCCAGAGAACATCGTTCATGAGATCCAGAATAAATGCAGCACAGATAACTCTCGAGCTACGATCAGCCTAGTCGTGCAGAATCTTCGTTCCAACCATTGCAATAGGGCAAACAGACAACGCTAGTCTGAGCAGAGTTCCAGCACCAAAGCCTTCAGGGGTGACGCGGTTGCGATCGGACGGGTCGGACCTGTCACCCCACCGCTTACCTTCGTTAAGTACCCTATCCAATTGAAAGTCCAAAGCGGACACTTACCCATTTTTACGTCGTAGGTTGCGGATCGTCGTGCTGGAACTCCCTATCCAGTAATCACCATGAGCCAGTCTAACAAAGCAGCAACGTCAGCGGCTAGCGTATTAATCCACATCATAATTATCTTCAAGTCATCAGGGCTTCCGGTGTCGACCGGTAGCATGTCATACAGTTCTGTAATTGTTCATCAGTTGCTAAGTTGCAACCAGACAAAGCAAGTCTGTCCTGGGATCCAGCTCTAAAGCAATCGGGGGTGACGCGGTCGCGATCGGACGGGTCGGACCTGTCACCCCACTGCAGCCATCCGATAAGTACCCTTCAAATTCAACGTCCAATTCGGACATTGACTCGTTTCTTCTCTCAGGTTGCGGTACATCGAGCTGAGATCTCCCGTCCTGTTTACAAGTTGCAGTCAGCGCAGCATCATCAGCACCATCCAGTCCAGCATGTAGTCTTGTGAATAGATATAGTCCTACTATTTTTTTTTGAAATTCGTTAATATTTCAAGGCGGCCGGTATGTTCGCACAAAAATTAGTCATCGATGATTTGGGTGTACTCGCGCCACACCAAATTTCGCCACATCAATTGCGCGCACTCCCTTTGTCGAGCCTAAAATACTGTTGGTCATTTTTCGTTTGGAGACCGAACATCCGCACAAAGCGGAGAAGTAAAAAAACTTCACTTGCGAGTGTACATTCAACGCACGTAGTTCTTTCGCTATCTTTTTATCACGGCCTGATCGATTAGAATAAATCATTATACGTTAACGGTCATTATATTTGTTTCAATATACGGGATTGAGTGACTAAACAATGAATTTTTAGTAAATCCGAAACACTTGGATTCCGTCGAAACAAACTCAGTTTTACCATTTTGTCCAATTTAGGCAAATTAAGCCTTTTTTGAATTATTTTTTAAATTGCTTTTCGGAAATAGGGTGTACATTCATTAAGCATTATTCATACTCATCTATGCTTTCAAAATCACCATTCCAGATTGCCATGTTTGCCAAAGCTCGAGAAAACTAAAAATTTCAAATGATTTTTAATGTTTGTCTTCGTAATTTTTGCTTCATCATAGGTGGCCAAGATTTTTACCAAAATACCCCTATTTTGAATTTAGCGGACAACAGAAACTGAATTTATTAATGAAAATTTCATATCATGGATCCACCGGTGGCTCATTTTGTTCATGAAAGGAGAACCTTTTTGCATATATTCAGATACTTTTAGATAATTTTTCCAAACATGAACCTATCTATAAATTGCATATTTATAAAATTGCCTTCCATTTGCATTGCCGATTTGTAAAATTCTCAACTCTTCACTGTTAATATTTTTCCTTAAAACTCAACTTAAATTAGGAAAAGTGTTTTCAGCAAGGAAAAATAAATTAAATACCCTAAATGCGTTTCAGCGTTGTAAAGGTAACATTTCGTCACTAAAAACAGTATAGAAAAGTACTACTTTTCAGCACTAAATTTAGTGTCTAAAAGTACATTTCACGTTTTACTTGAACATAAATTTTCAGTCGTTGGCGTGGTCGTCTACATGTTGTTATTTGTTGAGACGTCCTTTTGTTGGTTAATTAATAAATTTACAAGGCAATTTTTCGAATTTGAATAAAATTGTGCATGAAACTCGTTGCACTTATGCTGAAAAATCTTTTTTTCGCAATTTGTAGCATAAACAACAATTTTCACTTTTCCTATATAAAAACTGTTAATATTTTGTGATTTTATGAAACGGAATGTCAATCGATCAGCCTCGTTTCCTTTCTCGTTTTGTTTCTCAATCTAAGGAATGTTGCTGCAATTTCTTTACAAATCTAAAAATGCTTACGGGTTTGGCAAACTATTGGTCTATATCTATTTGAAATAATTTCAATCTCTAAGATTTTTTAAATCCTGCTGCTCGAGCGAGTGTTAGCCAATGTAAAACTTTCGATCTTGGAATATCAACAAGGTTTCGTGAAAAAAGGTTAAAAGTTACTAATTTTATGTTCTACGTAAGTTCACTGAATAATAGTATCGAGCATGGTTGCCAGGTACATTCAGTTTATATTGACCACATAGAATATACTGGTTGCGAAATTTAATTGTCTAGGATTCCCGGCTTAGGGATTGCGTCATTTTTGACGGACCGCCAGGCATTCACCAAAACAAGAAATACACGCTCATGAATGTTTTCAATACCGTTTCGAGTATCTTAAGGAAGGCATCTAGGACCCCTGCTATGTAACACTTCATTTCGATACACTCCTTCATGCCGACGATCTGAAGTTTTTTCAAACGATCTATAACACCGTTGACTGTATTGATTCATCCAAAAGGATGAAAATCCCAGAAAAACGTGAATATTTATTCAATCTGAAATAATATTTAGAAAGATTAATAGACAACTTTAGATCAGTGACGTACATATATATTCGTTCTTAAATCACCTTCAGACTGATACAACTAAATTTATGGGTTAGATTTCGTAGGTCTCTGTCGTGGTCCATTGTCGTGGTTACAAGTTTAAGGAGATAAATCAGACAGAAAAATGTTCAACAAAATGTTAATGTGCTCACCCTACACTTGAGTCTCCATTATTCACGAAAATTCTCGTAGACTGAATGTCATGTCACTTTGTGGAATTGAAATTCAAACATTCAGTTACGATAAACTCATTATTTTTTCATATAACTGTAAAAGCGTGTAAACCGGAGAATAGGTTTACTAAGATCAATACACTTGTCAAAGGTGTTTCCTGATCATATCCCGTTTCCCCCATCCCTACAAAAATTGTTTTGCTAGGATGCAGAGGTGACCTCGGTCCTAAAGCATAATTTTACATTCTATCATTCCTTTCTCTTATTTTCCTCTCTATCTATTGACTACTAGGACGTGGCCGGCGCCGTTATTGATGTATAAAGAGAGAGCATCATTTTTGTTCATTGTGAATGTGTTGTCAATCCCAGACAGCATTCTTTTGACCTCTGGGCAAAATTGATGGCCTCGGTCAATCACGGAGTTGCAACTATTGGTGATGTAGAATTCATTCTACTGAGCCACACCAGCGGTTATGGAATTCGAAATGCTTTAGTACTATTATGATGCAATGAACTATGGAAAACAAGAACTTTATATCATTTTAAAAGTATAATTCCTAATTTTTAACGGCATTTTGATTTCAATGACTTAAGGTGGATGTGAGTAGTCAATCAAGCTAAGCTAAGCTAAGCTAACTGTAAAAGCGGGTAATAGGTATATGAGATTTTAATGCATAATTGACTTTGTATTTGTCAAATTTCTTATAAACATACATAAGTCTATTGTCCTGGAGCATCAATTTGCGAATTGAAAAAAAAAAACGAATATAAAAATTATTACAAATAAGATCAGTGGTTAAGTAGTTCATTAAAGGAACAGAATGTTGCTCAACTAAAGAAGTAATTCCATTTTTTTTTTCGAATTTATACTTCAAAGCACCGCTAGCAACCCTAGTGCTGAAAAGGCATCACAAATAAAATGCAAAAATGAACCGCATTTCGCCCTATGCAAAGAATGCCGTTGCAGCCACAACACATTTTTTCGGAGAATTCTCCGGGAACAAAAAGTGAAGTAAAAGGTTGGAGCGAGCCCTCCCACACAAACGAAATCTACTCAACCGAGAAGCAGCGGAGGAACAGAACAACAACAACAATAACAACAATGGCAACCGAGCGCCAAAATCTCCGGAAAAGTGGAAAATCCCAAATCTTTTATTCATTTTATATCTCTTTTACGATCGGAGTTTGAAGAAAGGAATTTCGCCGGAGCATCTCTGGAAGTCCATGGTTTAAGGATTTTGTATGAAGCCGAAAGCTTTTCTGGGTCGCTCGGTCGTTCGGTCGACGAAATTCTCAATCTGGTTCTACTACACCAGAATACAAACGCAGGCAGGGCGCTCGAGGAAAACCGTCTGGAGAACGCAATGGCGAGCAGTTCTGGAAGTTGAAGGTATACACTTTCAGTCGAATTCCACAACTCGAACAACTTTTTGCCATGAATTCGATTAAAACTTCAGCACTTTTGTGGAATTCACTTTATTCGGAATATGAATAAATACATCGTTTTCCGGGGAAGCGAGATATTCAGTTTTGATATGAGTTTCGAACTTTTATTGGTTTTATGAGATGATATTAGGGATTAAGAGGGAGAAAATTGAATCGAATGACTTATGTTTATCGGTTTAGATTGGATGGCACAAGCGATGATGTCATTGCTGTGCTAAATAGTAGATCGTTTCCATTTTTTTACAGATAGTCTCCCACCGACTTCAGTGAATTTAATACGGTTTTTTTCTGGCAGCAACTTGGACATTAATTTACATGTTTTCAGAGAAGATTTCAATCAACTCTGTTTCAAATATTATGAGATGATTCTTCAAAATTGTATTCAAAAACAATATAATAACCGAATAATTGTCACTAGTTCCTATTATTTTTAAACTTGAATTTCGAAATCTACGCTCAAAAAATTATTCATATTAACGTTGCGAAAAAATATACATAAATTTTGCAACCCTGCTGCAAACAAAGCTCGCAAATCAAACAGAATTCACGTAATTTTCATAAGTGTTGCTAGTCAACTCCATTTGAAGGATATGTAAAAAAAAGACGTAGATTGAATGTAGGAATTCGTTCTGCTACATGCATTTCACAAAAATTTTATTAGTTAGTCTATTCCGAACAAATGAATAAAAATGTTTAGATTTTGCAGACAAATTTATTTTTTGAATAATTTGTATTACTCCATGCACCACATATCTTAAGTCACATTTGTAGAGAATAATAGTATGAAATAATCAATAGAAAAAATTAAGAAACCAATCAAATCACATGTCATTCAAACAATATTGCGATATTGCTATTTCATCGGTTTTTGTGATATAAGTCAGTTTTGTGAAAAGCAATATGAGAACAGAAGAAAAAGATTTCTCTGCTTTTCGCCTGAAATGAATGAACTAGATGTGAAGAGAGTGAGAGAAAGAGATAAACTGAGTGAACTTTAAGGGCAAAAGAAAGAGGTTGGATTCTGACAGTCAGTCTATTAACTAATCTTTTAGCGTACGGTTGGCTTTCATTTTTATTCGGTAGTAAAAAATGTGTAGTGAAACGGACATGATAAAAGAAAGGTCACGACAATGGCGACAGTTGGTAAGAACCATTTTAATAAAAATTAGTTTCCGAGCGATGCTTAATTCAGGTACGATTAAATAAGTAAAGATTTTGTTTGGTATGTGTATGCAACCCAGTTAATCTGGGAACCCGAGGTGACGCTTGTTAAAAAAAAATGGCGACCCGGTTCCGGTCTATCTGGAGAACCTGAGGTGACGCTTGTTTGAAAAAAAATTGCGACCCGGTTCTGGCCGACCTGGAGAACCTGAGGTGACGCTTATTTGAAGTAAAAAAAGTGGCGACCCGGTTCTGGCCGATCTGGAGAACCCGAGGTGACGCTTGCTTGAAAAGAAATTGCGACCCAGTTCTGGCCAATCTGGAGAACCTGTGGTGACGCTTATTTGAACGAAAAAAAATGGCGACCTGGTTCTGGCCGATCTGGAGAACCCGAGGTGACGCTTATTGTAGCAAAAAAAAAAAAAGGGCGACCCGGTTCTGGCTAATCTGGAGAACCTGTGGTGACGCTTATTTGAACAAAAAAAATGACGACCCGGTTCTGGCCGATGTGGAGAACCCTAGGTGACGCTTGCTTGAAAAAAATTGCGACCCGGTTCCGTTCCATCTAGTGAACCTGAGGCGACGCTTGTCTATTTATTAATTTAATGGCAATTAAGAATTTCACTTTTCACGAAAGAAGTCCTGCTAAGATAAATGAATTTGGCCTCTAAACAATTTTTGAAGAGTTGAACATGCTGCTATAAATATCAATTTTATAATGAACTGATGTATGAAGCCAAAAAATAAGAAGTTTGAATAAAAAAAATTTAACTGCTGTTTAATGGACAATTGAAGAAATATCAGCACTAATTATCCCTGTGAGGAAAACTTAATTCTCCCCGAGAGGATGCATTTTTTAGAATAATTTTTTATGCTTATGGAAAAAATGAAAACGTAATCAGTCACCTGAGAAAACAGGACTTTGTTTTTAAGAATTGGTGATACGTTAGAAAAGTTGCTAGAATAAGTTATCTTGCTCTAAACGATTTCTGAAGAGTTGAACTTGATTAGTCGTCTACTAGATATTTAATTGTTATGTTAATTTTCTAATGAAATGCTGCATGAAACCAAAGAAATATTAAAACAAAATTGACTGCTTGAATAAATCATTGAGGAAATTTCAGTGCTAATCATCCCTGTGAGTATGAAGAATACTTAATTTTCACTTAGATGATATGATGCTTTGTGAAGCTGATGATTCCTTGCATGTGGGGATACGACACTCTTTGGAAGCATTTTGATGTTTTGGAAATAAAAATGCAGTAAAAAAACAGATTTTTTTAGAGTTGGACTTTCCATGAGAGACACTTGCTAAGAAAAATTGCTACTTGACTTGTCACTTCATTGCTGTTTTAATTTACCAATGAACTGATGAAGGCTAGAAAAAATGAATGGACGATTGAGACAAAGATTGTCTTGAAAGCTTGAACAGAATATATCTATAAAGAAATGGAACGTTGGTAGGAATGAGCCAGTATTCTATTACAGTTCAATTTTGAATAAGCTGTGTTATAATTTTTGCGCTAGTTGCTTTATAATGCAATGAGTTAAATCTTGAAAGTTGGGTATTGAAAATTCAAATCAAATATTAATAAAAGAAATCAGTTACCTAGGAAAACAGATTTTGTTTAAAGAATTAGACATTTTATGGGAGAAGTCTTGCCCAGAGAAATAATTTTGGTTCCAGAATGATTTTTAAGTGCGCTCATCATGATTAGTCGTTGCTTCTTGGTAATTGATTACTGATCTGATCAACTGATGTAGGAAGCCGGAAAATAGGAAAATATATTTGAATAGATGATTGAGTAGATTTCAGTGCTAATCATCCCTGTGAGGATAGGATGCTCCATAAAACTGGTGATCTGGGTTCTAAAAGCGATCCTTGTCAAGATGATATCAATCCTTGTGAGGATGTGAATCAGAGAGTGACTGGATTGGATTATTTAGAAAAAGGTTTTCATTTAAATAAGAATATTAAATCTACAAGTAATCTGGTATCGAAATCTGGAGCTGAAGCTTGAACTGAGTATTTAACTCCATTTACTCCATTTAGAACTTTACTCCATTACAGTTAACACGCAAATGCTCGTCGAAAGCTTTATCTGTTGTAACAGGTATTTGGAGATCATAAAAAAAACCTTTGATTTGTGCTAAGAACGTTTTTTCACACGAGTTAAATTTAGAGTATTCATTTAATATAGCTGGCAGGAATGAGGTGGTGTGTTATTACAAAAGGAAAACTGTATTTGTTTATGCGAGTTAATCGATTCATAATGCAATAGATTAAGACTTGAATTTTTTTATTTGAATATTTATGGAGAAAAGAGATCAGCTATCTGAGAAAACAGAAATTTGTTTTTAATAATTGGACATTCTATGAGTTATCTTGGCATCTGGATGATTTCTGAAGAGTTGATCATGATTAATGTTCATGCTTGGCAATTAATTGCAAATTTTAATTATTAACTGATGTGAAGAGCTGAATGATAATCTTTGCCCACTTTGATTGAATGAATAATTGAGGGAAAATTCTCTATTTAAATACGATGGCAAACCTAAAAGTAATTTGGAATCGGAACATTGAGCTGCAGGCTTGAACTGATTATTTCTAGAAAGATACATGATTTCATCACAAGCTAACATGCAACTTGGGATATAAAATAATATATTTAATATCGCTGGAATGCGTGATTATGCATACGAATCGTAAAAATATATATGTGTGGTGAATTCTACGTAATAGATAAGGCAAGAGTACAATTAAGTTCAAACTATTTTGTAAATCGATGTTGATGCTCATCTTTAACAGTTAACCCTTTCCTTCCCATGGTAGCACAGGTGATCCATAACTTTGCACAGCTCGCATTTGAACTGGGCGCTTTGGATCAACACCATTTTTTCACGGAATGTGTAGATATGATTGAAGAAACATTGCACAAAATTCGAAGAATATCGGTTCGCTAGGTTTTGCTTGGCAGATCAAAAGCTACAAAAAAGTCGGATTTTTTTCCGAATTTTAATCAAGTTGTCATTTGTTGCTCAATAACTTGACAAGTTTTTATAATTTCCTTCAAATAAAAATTTTGACGTGCAGAAGGTTGTTTATTCAAGCAGAATCAAATGATGGTTCACTTAGATTTCAACTGAAACATATAAATTTTTGAGTAAGTAAAGTGGATCACTGGTGATACACTGGGAACAAAACGTACTTTTCTTCTTGTGCAGCTTCTTATCAATACTCAAGAAAATCATTTCGTCAACAAAAAAAATCGCTTCAGGATAGTTATTTCATCTGCTTAAATGACCACATGTCTTAAAATATTTATAAAAATTCGAGATTTTCTCGAAAAACGGCATGTTTTGTTTCCCTTGCGCAAAGTGTCATGGCGGTCAATTGTTCAAGGCAAAAATGAAAATTTCAGATATTTCAATAAATAGACTTTCGAGGGATGTGTATACCAAAAAAGTTTTTCATCAAATAGGATCGTTTTAGTTTGTGATCAATGAAGTGATGAAATTCCATGTTTTTTTGCAATTATTTCCTGTTTTTCATTTGCACCCTATGTGTTGTTATCTTCCCAATGGAGCACATATGATCCACCTCAAAACCCAAATTTATCAAATGGATCATTAAAGTAGGCTTAAATTATGCATCTTTTGTTCTAGAACTTAAGCTGTAAATCAATATTTCTATTTTTTAAACGTGAAAACCCTCGTGGGAAGTAAAGGTTTAAACTAGCTATGAGTCGAAACAACAACAAAAAAAAGGAAGTATAAATTTGGTTGAAATGATCGTATGCAAGAGTAGAGGCAAAGGATAATGTAGAGAATAATAGTATGAAATAATCAATAGAAAAAATTAAGAAACCAATCAAATCACATGTCATTCAAACAATATTGCGATATTGCTATTTCATCGGTTTTTGTGATATACGTCAGTTTTGTGAAAAGCAATATGAGAACAGAAGAAAAAGATTTCTCTGCTTTTCGCCTGAAATGAATGAACTAGATGTGAAGAGAGTGAGAGAAAGAGATAAACTGAGTGAACTTTAAGGGCAAAAGAAAGAGGTTGGATTCTGACAGTCAGTCTATTAACTAATCTTTTAGCGTACGGTTGGCTTTCATTTTTATTCGGTAGTAAAAAATGTGTAGTGAAACGGACATGATAAAAGAAAGGTCACGACAACATTAAACTTCACTTAGCTCAATTTAATATTTCACTTCACAATATCATCGCACAAAATATATCGAATGTTGCTTTCATCGAATTTTTGTCCATCCTTTCTGCCCAATTTTATATTCTGTTTAGAAAGGATAAGATGTAAAGAACAATCACACAAAATTTTATTTTTTACGGAAAATCATCTACCCCATCTAGACCGAATAACCCGGGTGTTTAAAAGGTCTCAAATAAATTATAAATATAATAATAATTAAGCACATCACTCCATTTTCTACCTAGATTTTACGTGAATAAGTTTCTCCGAGCTGCGTGAACGTCACAGAGAATGCACTTAATCCCTTTGTACTTGGTGGATCACTGGATTTTCACGTAAATCGAATGTGTCGTTTTGAAAGAAAACGATGTGAATTTCACGTACGGATCTAGTGAATTTGAATAAGTTTCGGAGGGATTCATGTAAGCCAAGCAAAATTCACGTAATGAGCGCCTACGTGAACATCTACACACAAAAAAAAGCATAGTAAAATTACTAAATCCGTGGTTTAAACGAACAACAGGCGACCATATTTTTGAGTCAAATATGTTTTGTTGTTTATAATACCTTACGCGTAGCTATTTTACCATGTGCTCAATTTGACTGCGCATAGTAAATTCGACTGCGTTTTAGTAAAATTGTCAATGAAATGATGCATTGTTTTACTTCGTCGCTAGTAAAATTAATATGTTTCATGATGAAACTAGTATGTGTTATGATAAAGATTAGGAGGATCGAGGAGCTTGATTTAAAAAGCAAAATTACTATGTATGTTTGTTTGTTTATTTGCATGCATGCATTATGACATTATTTGAAACATGAAAATTCACACTTCCGACACACGTCGGTCAATGTTAGTGTGTTCTCACGATGCTCTGGAATGATTTTCAAAGTTATGTAACTATAAAGCAGCTCAAAATTAGTTTTTTACAAACGGGTTTGATGATTAATGATCCTGAATTAGTGTAAACAACAAGAATGTTTACCATAGTAAAATTATCATACGCACTTATGTTTTTGAGTCAAATATGTTTTGTTCTCAAAAGTACGATGTGCGTAGTATTTTGTTGATATGAATTGGTGCCACAATGTCAAAATTACTATGCGGACGGTAGTTGTGATAGAAATTATGATGAAATTATCATGATCATAGTATTTTCGACAACAAACATTGAGAGTTATCGAAAATTACCAGGTACATAGTAATTTCAATATTGTTTCATGCGCACTTTCACAAAATCGATGTTAAACTTTTCGTGGTTGAAAATACTATAGCGCTGAAATGGTAAAATTATCATGACAGCGTCTTTGGGATGACCACTCAATTTTTTTAGCCGCGTGGGGACAATCAGGTTATTGTCCTGAAAATTTCTGATCAAGTAGGTCGTGAACTACACTTTTGCAAAAAAAAAAACAGTGTAAAAAACTTATTTATGCAACAAGTTGCAAAAAGAGGATTTCTTCAGCAAGCATCGTAAATCGAATATTGCGCAAGTTTTGAAAAAAAAAAATGAATTTTACAAAGAGTTAAGACCTGAGAAGAACTATTTTTTTAGTAATAACGATTGTGATCATCAGAATATCTGCAAGAAAAAGCATTATACTAAAGCGTTTGGTGGGGAGCTCTTCGCCTTGTTCCTGTATCTTTTGACACATTTCACGCTCTTTATCCGTTCACGTATCAAAAAATCTCAAACTTGTCAATAATTTTGATAATTCAAATCACACAAAACCAATGGAAAAAATTGAATTTTGTTTTTAAACATGATTTATCTAATTTTGAATACAAAAGTTTTGTTTGAATAAGTATAAATGTTGACAACTTTTACAAAATTAATTATTAAAATATATGGTTGGTTTGTTTTTGGAAAGTTCTTAAATACGATTTGAAACCAACAAATTGATTTTGAAACACTGAATTTTAAAGTAATCGGTTGGAAACCAGCTGAGTTACAACAGCGCGAAAGAGTGAATTCACGTCACAAAATTTGATTTTTTGTATTATTCTATTAAGGAAGATGTTTTGGACCCTCCAGATGGTCGGACTTTTATAAATCGAACATTATTCAATCGACATTTAATGAGTTCGTTATTTTTAAATTAAGATTACAAAAATACAGAAAAAATAATAATTTTTTTGTGAAACTTCAAATAAAGGCTGTGAGAAACAGAAGTATTTTGACCATATTATTCCTCAATATGTGCCAAGTGCCAATCAAAATAAGCAAATCGAGAAGCTACGCACATCAAATTTTGGGTAATCATTTTCTCTACAACTTATTTAAAGACACGGATATCCTATTTCCACAGTGGGAAAAAGAAACCATAGCGGTAAATATCTATTGAAGTGAAAAATGGTCAATTCTAGCGATAATTCGCGTCACAAAAATACTCCGAGTGAGTTTTCTCACTGGCTCACATGGCTTTCTAATACCACAAAACTTTTTAATCAACTTCGGCCAAAATAGAATACTCATTAGGGTGGCCCTTAACTATATGGAAGTTTTTAAATGCCAAGATTTCACTGTTCACACTCCCTAATACTGTTCCTTTTTCATTAATAAACTGTGAAAAATTTCAGTTTGGAAAGATAACTCTTATGTGATCCTTAAACGGCTTGAAGTTGAAAAATTTATTAAAAAAATAAAAATTTCAATGAAAAATCATAATTTAATCTGGCAACACTGTAAAAATCTTGAATCTTATTTGAAGTAAAGATTAAAAGTTCAGAAACATCTTTTAAGAAGATGGCAAGTTGTTTTAAAGAGAATAAAGTTATAGATCTTTTTGTTTACTTTTTAGTTTACATTTTGTACGAGAAATGAAAAATTGAACATACGCGTCTGCATAATATTTTTTTTCTTTAAAAAACTTTCTCCTGATCTTAGAATTTTAAAAATGGAACATTCAGAAATGTTCAACAAAATTTCAAAGAATGTTAAAGTTATTTTTGTGAGTTTAAGAATTTGAGTTAATTAATTTCGAAAAAACAAATTTAAAAAAAAAAGTCAATAATTAAATAAGGTTTTAAATCTTTGTTCGTTGTCCGTGATTACTTATTATTGATTTTCATCATTACTTATATTTTCATTTTAAATCACAATTTGAAGTTTTTCTGAGTCTATTTGAGATAAAACATTGCGATCTAAAAACAGTTTCACAAAAGTCAGCAGCCAAATAACAGATGTGGAATGAAAATGCTCCGAAAGCCGCTTTGATGGTTTTTTTTTTTGGATAAACACTGACGAGATTCAGATTTCGGATGCCAACCTATTCCAAGCCGTGCCAGTTTTCAATTAAATAAAAATCATTTAAGCTACCACATGTTATACCAACTAAGTTGTGACCCACAATGACACTGACTTTAAAATGTAACCTTAACAGTAAAATTTAATATCTGGCAGCACTGTAGGACTACAAATTTTAAATTTAAACGGTTTACCAATGTTGTAAAATAAAAAGACAACATTGATGCTACCAAACAATCAAGAAAATGGGATAAATAGCTTCAGGGTTCTGATTTTCCTGAAAAAGTAAAAGCAAAACTTAAATTCCTGTAATTTGTTTCACATGCATCTAAATACTTCAGATAGTTCTAAAGACTTGTTTTTAAACTTGAAATCTTCACACAGTTGACGCAGTTTGTGTGGTTTTACAGTGATGCCAGAATTCCAGGTCTTTCAGTGTCGCCTTAGAAATATCCGAATAATCTAAAGTTTGGCCGGAATTCTTAGATCATTTATTGGATCAAAATTAGGGAATGGGAGCTAGGTTTTTACGAAATTGGGAAATAAAGGACACCCTAATAATCATTTTACCTAACTGATTCAAAAGGGGACACATTTGATTAAATATATTATAAGAAATATTCTTGTCTGTTCATATTTCTTGCTTAAAAATGAATCTATTTTTAACTATTTAAATCGAAAAGCATATAGATAAAAATTAAATAATTAATAAAAAAAAAATTGTAAAAACAGCGTTAATTTGTGCTTAACATTTGGCAAACTGCAATAATTGTGTTTTATTTTTGGAATGCTAAACTTTGAGAAAAGGAAAATCCTAAATTCTTCTGATTTTTTCCAATCATTTTGTAAACAAAACCTATTGAACGATTATGTTATTTAAAAAATCAAGTTTATTGATCAAAAGTTACCAATGTTGAGATTTTTTTTGATTAGATACAAAGCCAGGCGCGGTCCTATGGGGGGGGGGGGGGGGTGGTCGGGGTGATCACCCCCCCCCCCCCCCCAAGCGGCAAAAAACCGTTACAAAATACTCGCAAACGCTGGAATTTCTATAAAAACTTCGAACTTTTCCTAGTGGGTGTCCTTTCGAATTGTCAAAATTGTCCACTCCGTGGGGGTGATTGTTAAATAAAAGAATCAATTAATTTCTTAAATTCTTCAAATTGGAAAAATGGGTCCGCCAAACTAAACAAGCTGTAACTTGTAATTTTCTAGACCGATTTTCACCAAATTGTTTTTGTTAAGGCACTTACAGCGTTAAATTTAATTTGCTGACCATATATGTTTCTTTTATACATTTTTTGTACATTCATATCTATTCAATTTTCTAAAATATCAAAAATTCTACTTCTAAAATTAGAGGTGATGAACAAAATCTGATAAAAATTGAGTTCAAGAATAAATCTCCAAAAACAGTTTTTAAAACATAGGCTCCAAAAACACGCCTTTGTTTTAAATTTTCCCAGATGAGATTAAACCAGTGATAATAATATCCCGTCATCACTCGACTGTTTTCTCGGAAACAAGATAATCGCTCAACAGTTCCAAATTCACACCAATTATTTCGTCGATACTGCATCTCATCAACACAATAATAATTAAAATTTTAAGTATAAATCCAGCTTAACAATTTAAGTTGCAAATCCACTCTGAATCTGAAAGTTCAGTTATTTCCGTTATTTCAATTGCAATCAATTAGGACTTTTCATTGAAAAATAGTATAAGCTTTTTAAAAATGAACCCTTTATTAAATTTTTTAAATTTTATATTGTACAATAAGTTTGAAAATATTGAGTACATGATAATATACATATTGAGTGTACGAAGCAAAAATAAGATTTTTCACTTTTTTTACAAAATCATTCGTTTCAAAATTTTAACTATTTCTTTCGATTAAGTTCCAATAGATTATAAAAACTATGAGAGCTGGAAATTTAAGAGAAAACAAACAAAAATAAAGTACCGAAAGCTGCATACCTAAGAATTTCATTTTAATGATTTTGTTTTAGAATAAAATATATATTTAGAAATTCAAGAATCGAAACAAGAGTTTATATTAATTCTTTTTTTCGAATCACGATTCAGCAATTTACTTCAGAAAAATAAATAAATAAAATATTCAGTTTTAAATTCATAGCAATTGTTAACACTTCATTGAATTTGAAATGCGTTTTTTTTAAATACTGATAAAAATACAACTGAAGGTTGACGAAGCTTATAAGGAACTATCGATTTAGAATATTTTTAACGTTGCATTTAAAGTTCAATGATTTAAGGTGGATGTGAGTAGTTAATCAAGCTAAGCTAAGCTAAGATATATAGGTACTCAAGAAAAATATTGTAGATAACTTGAGAATTTTTTTACATTTTCTTCTATAAAAATATGTGAATTTTTTCACTAGTAAAATTACATTTATATCGGAAAAATTCTGTAAACAGTTTTTAAATTGATAATTTTTAAATATACAAATGTATATGTATGTAGAGAAAGTTTGTTAAACTTCTCTAATTTCAAATTTATTTAAATACAAACCTCTAATTTAGTTCAATGAAATTTGAAGGGAAGAGGAGAAGCAGTGTGCATCATGGTCGTATAATATTGTTTTTTTTTTCAGAAGTGTATCTTATCAAGTTCATCCATTACTTTGATGATAAATCATTTAGATAAAAAAAATTGTTTGAATCATAACAAATTTTATGCTGATATGGATTTTTTTTTCTTGCCAATTTCAGGCTCTATTTTTTATCTAAATGTTCAACTCTACAATCAAAAGGGTATTTATAAATTCACAAGGCCACAGAATTTACATTTTTTTAGACGAAAAGAAATTTTAGAGCTAATTTTAATTTTTGTTGGTACCCGAAATTATTTTCAAACAGGTTAAAAATTAGTTAAGTAAATTCTGCACTTTTCAGACAAAACTTTAAAACATTACAACTATTTCGAATTTTAATATGGGTTCATACCACATGTCTTTTCCCAAGAACGCAAGTAATTTTGACTGCTGTGAAAAAAAAATAATTGAAGTTTTCTGTTTGTTTACTATTCCCAATTCTGTAAAATAATAGACTTTAAACGAATGTTTAAAGAAGTAATGATTAAATTGAATTTAAGATATTTCTCAAAGCAGAAAAAAATCGTTTTTCAGACTTAAGCATTTTTTTTTAAATGGAATAAAATCTTAGTTTTAAAAAACTTTCTTTAGTAATGTCAGAAATACATGTCTTTCCGAATTATTAAAAAATGTAGATTTTTCAGAATCAGTTTATTTTCATGTTAACTTGTAGGTTCATCGGTTATCAATGATTGACTCCACTCAAAACTGATTCATTTAAAAATTCATAAACTCCGCATCACCAAAACGATAGGTGATAAACAAAATCTAGTTGAAGATTCGAATTCAGCGCACCAAAATCTACTAAATCAATCCTTAAAACATAGACACCAAAATGCTATCTGTTGAATTATTTTGGTAAGACGTTTTTATTAGAAAACAATCTTTTTCAAATGTTAAAAACTAATCTTTTTTATCTGCAAAAAGAATTTTTAGTTTATGAAGAGTTGAATCGTGATTTTGTTTGTTAATTAAATTGATCGACCTTATCGGTGAAAATTAAAAGAACATAACTAAGAACATTTCAACATTATAAAAATTCTTGGCAAATAGACAGTTAGAAGAAATGTATGGATATTGAAAATGAAAGATTAGAATTTTATAAGAAGCATTTTAATCACATGTCATCAATTCTTTTCTCATGGATCAAAAAATACTTTTTTTTTTTTTTTTGATTCGATTATAGTCGTTTTACCATCTTTATGGCATTCGCGACTTTATCAACGGTGCAGTTGGCGGATCGTTATTGAAAAACTCATCCGGTACAACTGTGTTCGATGTTTGCTCTTGGGCTCGAACTCGCGGACAGCGGCTCAGGAGACAACAGACTTGCCAACTGAGCTATATCACAGGCCTCGAAAAAAAAAAACAATTAAATTATTATGGTTGATAATAATTAACATTATTATCAATTATTCTGACCTGATCTGATTTTTTGTTAGAATTCAATTTCTTATATAATCTGGTGTTTCATTTGGTGTTTTTTTTCTTCTGGCTGAAATTCTGGCTTTATTCCAAATTTTAATTCGCATTCCAATTCTGATGTTTTGAAAGTACCTACTTGATTTTTAAAATGCAGAATAAGAACCAACTTTTCGAATAATTTAATAATGACTAACCAGAAATAAAATTTATTTGAAATTTTGATTCCAATCAGTAATTGTTTTTCGAGTTTGGGTGATGATTATGGGTTTGAATATGGCTTTAGAAATCAATTTGCTTATTTATTGTACCCTTTTTTTGGTATTGTTATTATTTCAAGCAAAATTTGAAATTCGAAACCCCCCACCCATGGACGTGTTCTTCGCACGGGTCTGGTGTGCAGCAAATATTTAAGTCTCATTTTAAACTGCACACTCCCTCCCTCCCCCCCACTCACTCTCTCCAAATTAACTTTTTTTCGCCATATATTTACGTTATTGACTGATTTTTGAAAATTTAGAAAATCACCCCCCCCCCCCCCCCAAGAGCCAGCTCTAGGACCGCCCCTGTACAAAGCTGATGTTTAAGTGAAAAGGATTAAATACAGAGTGATTATTTTTAGAAAGACAAGTGACAGAATAGAATTAATGGTCATAGTTCAAGTTCAGTTTCCGATTCAGAGTTCTTGAGAAAATAGCCTGAATTTTTGTTTTAGGATTGTATGATTGCAAGGATCAGAGTTTTTTTTAAAAATATTCTCGTATTTTTAAAACTCGAATGATAAGTTCATGTAACTTTGAAGAAAAGACAAATGAATTAAATCGTAACCTTTGAAAACATATAATTTCTTCACAAACTTTCTTAGTCCAATTCTATGGGAGAGTTAAATGAATGGATAATTTTTGTAGTTTTTATTTTCAAGTCTCCCAACTCATCCTACACTATTTTTATAAAATACCGTTAGACGGGGTAAGATTGATCATTTTTTTCAATATTTCTTTATTATTTTGAATGTGGCATGTTTAATATTTTTAAAACCAGTACTGGACTCCTTTGAACGTAAAACATGGTTGCAGAAATTTATTAGACTACTTTAAATTTGATTTAAAAATCGATTTCGTTTTTGTTTAGAATTTGATGCTTTGGGGTAACATTAATCAGTCTCTATTTTGACGGTTTTAACAAGTTTTCTTGATATAAAGGATGCAAAACACCTCCATAATGTCCACAAATGCTAATAATTGATAAACTAAGGCAGTTTGTGTGTTAGGGCCGAACAACAATTAAAATCGAAAGACGAACCATGATGCTGCATAAATTAAGGGGCTAAATGTTTTGACATTACTCAACATTTTTTAACTACAAACAAAAAATGAAATTTTGCCTTCATTCAATTCTCTAGGTCCTCGCACTATTCCCTGTTAATTTTTTCCTTCAAACTTTAACATTTGATACGGTTTCTTGCCTTTTGTCCAAGACTGGCTTACTTTTGGAAAACGTCCCTATTTTTCAAATACCAAAAAATCACCTCAAAATACATCAAAAATTACACCAAAACTATAAATTTACCAAGGAAAAAAGTTAAACTTTCGCATAAATCAACCTGCTGCTTCTAAACGTTTTGATTTCATCAGGAAGCGTGTTTGTTTGTGAACTTTCGAAATAATAGATATTTCAAGGTTTTGAAATAACATTTTTACTAACATTTGAAATTTACAAAAGCAAACCAATTTTCACCCAATTTGAAACTCAAAATGTAGGTTTTAAAACGTAGAAAAAAGTTTTAAGATATTTTAACTTTGGACTTAGTTATCGATGATTATGTGGCAAAATTTTATGTTGATCAAAGCTACCCCGGTGATCAATGTTACCCCGTTTAAGGAAAGTCTTTGCTTAAAAACTAAGTCTGGTATATGATGCCAGAATAAATAAGAAAAGAAAAAATCAAACTTTTCGGAGCTTTTATATGTTAGCATTCGTTATTTAGAAGCAAAAGATTAAGCGAGCTACTGACTACTTTAATTCGTTTACAAGGTGCACAGATCCGCCGCCGATCGTGGCCTAGAGGATAGCGTTTAAGTATTCTAAGCCAGAGGTCATGAGATCGATTCTCGGTCACGGCATTCATAGTATTCTTTCTGTGGGCTAGTAGTGTTAGCATTAGTAAGATGCTATCCATTATATCCTTGAAAGATGTATGCTTTAGTGTTTGAATAGAATTCAGATCTCTTCAAAGAAACCGGAAGTTTCACTGAGATCCTATATGTGTGTGTTCGTTTTCAAAAAACATCAAATAGGCTCAGAATAAAATATTAGAACTATATTTTTTTAGAATATTTTTCACCTAACCACATTTCATCCATTTGCATAATTCTTCAACACAATAGATTTCAGTTTGAAATTACTCTTGTAATATCGATTTGGGGTCATTTTTGAATTTCTCAAACCCTGGGGTCTTAAAAGCTTCGTTTTGGTTCAAAACTCATCTAAGATTTTTTGCAGAATTTTTAAGTAACGTTTTCATGAGTAAATTTGGACTTTTAGGTTTGTATGGGAAAATGGAATATTTTGTACTGAAAAATCATCATCATTTTTGATTCTTCTGTGCAACAGAGCCTACTATTGGTTCTTGTGCCAATTTATAAGTTCTTCAAAGGAAATTTTCCACTGAACAACTTTGTAGAAGACCGTAATCGTATCTTATTGGACAAAAAAGTTATTAGCTGTTCAACAGGGGTATGTCTTTTAGCATTGAAAAACAATAAATTCAATTGACACCACTGCTTGTGCCCCGCGAAGTATTGCATGAAAAGAAGTCATGCAATACCTCGCAAGGCACCCAGCATTGGTATCTAATGAATTTATTGTTTTTTTTTTAATTTAACCAATAGCAGGCTCTGTTGCACAGAAGAAACAAAAATGATGATGATTTTTCAGTACAAAATATTCAATTTTCCCATACAAACCTAAAAGTCCAAATTTACTCATGTAAACGTTACTTAAAAATTCTGCAAAAAATCATGGATGAGTTTTGAACCAAAACGAAGCTTTTAAGACCCTTGGGTTTGAGAAATTCGAAAATGACCTCAAATCGACTCAGTCTACTGATCATTTTAATTTACATTTTTCTTGTTTAAGGATCTACACAGCTTGTCCTTGTCCCATGTTCATAATTATTTTTGATCCAGTGTAATCAGTTGCAGTTTTTCTTACAAATAAGGATGAACTCATACATATTTCAAACCGTTTATGGCAAGCTGTTTTGCGAAACATCATTAGCAGATAAAGAGCATGAACACAAATTGCAATGTGATCCAACCGGAATATCAATCCACGAAGTGGGACAACAATGGCCAACATTTCCGTTCTGTTAAATTAAAATCCATAATCGTCTCCTTGGACCATCTGAGTCGGAAACCCAAATGAGAATGAGAGAAAAAAATCCAAAAGCGAAACGGAAATCGCTCGAAACGGAAAAGTTTCAAATTAACGCTAAATCCCGTGGAATTAGTTTTGTCCCGCGCTCAGAGGCTAAACTTGCCAGAAAAGACAAACGGGCACCTTAATAAAAAGGACTTGGGAGGGCGAGCAAAAACAGAAGAACAAAAAGAAAATCATCTCAGAGGCGTTGCTCGGCAAACAAGAGGGAAAATAATACCCCGAAAAAAAAATAACGCTTAAGCTTGTTTCGGAAAGTGGAAATAAAACTTATGGTTCTCATCATTTGGTCCAAGCAGCGATGCTTTTGGCATGCAGTCCGAAAGGAAAATGGAAAGCAAAACAATCCCAAACGGAGAAGAAAAATCTCGGCATACAAAAAAAAATCTGCGAGAGCCCCCGAAAAACAGAAGCAAAACGCAAAAGGGCGAAACACACGGTTCCCTTCAAAGACAAACACCCAGACAGATAGACACAATCCGGACGGAACATAATCTTCCACGCGATAGTAATCTTTAATTATTTTATGCCATCAACCGACGACGACGGTGCTACGTGGTGCTACTTTTCGTTTTCTTGAGAAGGAACTCGGGGGTGTCGCCCTCTATGGAGTGGCTCTAGTTTTTCCTCACCAAGAATCGAAAATATGGTTCCTTCCATTAGAGGGAGAAGGTTGTTAATGTTTTTGTGCTTAATCCTTAATTTTTTCGCGGTTTTCTCCTACATGACAGTAGACGAATTTAAGATAATATTAATAATAATTGAAGAGAAATGGAAAAAAGTTCAATACAAATTAATATTGCAATGAAAAATTTACGCAAAAAGACTCCTGCTAAAAAACCTACAAATAAAAAAATGAGTTTTTTAAACCACAGTTAATTTTTACATTTATCGCATTGACTAAAAGGCAAAACGATATTATCAAATTTGAAAACGATACAAATGAAATATAACAATTATTTAAACTCACATTCACCCTTATGAAACATTTGATAAAAGTTTCATAGCGAAGGATAAGATTCAATCAAGTTATTTTTCCAAATATTAGTAAATATTCATCATCTTTAACGATGTTTATAATTACACATCAACATATAAAATATTTATTTTGCAAGACCTTACATATAAAAATATAAAATATATTCTGGATTCTCTATGAGACGTTGGTGGACTTTTGATCCTAAGAAGTGTATCCAAAAAAAAATGCAACACTATGTTTTGTGAATAATTTTTGAATCCATAGATGAAAATTGGTAAAATTTTCAGTGAAAGTACTTAGTAATGTAATGTGAACGTGAACAAAATTTGGTAATAATCTGTCAAGTGATTTTTGAGATAGCGTCCAATTCTGAAGATCATTGACAAACTTTTTGGGCAAAATCGAGAAAAATCCAGATAAGTTCCAGAGGGAGACCCAAAAACAGCTGGGAATCAACTTTGTGACCAAAATTCACATGGTAAATTGTTTAAGAAGTCTTAGAGGATCCAAATGAAAATATGAATAGAGAAAATGAGAAAAAGTCAAAATTTTCTTTCTGGTTCGTCTAGAAGACTAATAAATAGGCCTGATTTCATTTCTACAAGGTAGAAAAGATGCCTACTGGTGAAAACCAAAATACGAAGGTTAAATCGTGCGCAAAATATTTGGACTTCTTGTGAGGAGATATTTTGAAAAATTATGTTATGGATAGCAAAACAAGCTATTCAGCGGTCTCCTGACAGGATTCCAAAATAGATCTGTTTTGTAAATGTTCCTTTCTCTATCTATCTGAATACAGAATCTGGGTCGCATAAGTGCACCTGGAAAGTTTTTCTATTTCGCTGTATCAGATCATTCCCATTATTACTATTTCAAGGGTAACATTTTTGAAAAACCTTTCGAGATCCAAGCAGACCTCAAAAGTTTTATGTTTTATTAATATTATTCGATTCTTATTTTTATTTTCAAGAGCGAGTAAAGGCGCTTTAACCTTGGTCGATGACCAGAACTAATCAACAAATCAAAGAATTTTAAAATCGTTATTGTTAATTACAAAAATTATAAGGTTCTTAAGTTTTGTGATTTCTGTGTACAAAATAAATCATTTCCAGCCACTGAAGAATTGTCCTATTGGTGGAGTTACTCTACATGACGCATGGTTTTTTCGTCAAGGAGCATTTTTCTAAGCATGCTTCCAACAACATTGCCCATTTGAAACGTATGGTAATGGTGGTCCACGTTTCTTCTGTTCCTGTGTTCCAGATGTCTCTGCGTTCTCTGCACCATGGTAGGCCCAACCATTTTATGTTTTTGATCATTTTAATGTTTTTATGTTAAAATAATCGAGAACATGAACAAAGATAAGAAGAATAATAACCCGCTTTTATTATTCTTTGGGACTCACACATAAGTTCTGGCTGTGGAAGTACGATTAGTGATTAGTGATTAGTAAAAAAAATCAATGTCTAATACTGGAGTGTTCATAACGATAGACACGATAGATGGCTAAAAATACAAAGATGCGACCCCTTTCTCTGAAAAGCACTTTAAAAGGTCCCACAAAGTTTATACTCTGTTAAAGTTGGATCTGGAATCGTGCCATTACGCAAAAAACTATGGTGGAGTGATAAAAAGTCTAAAAAAGCTAGCTTTGTTATAACTTCGAGCCAGTTCCAAAATTTTAGTTATTCTGTAGATCAAGCTTCATGAAACAGAAAACGTAAGCAAAAATAGCCTTGATTTGAAAAAGGGTGATTCAAAGTATGCAATATAGATGGCGCACGCGCTGCCGAAAAATTAAAGTCGAAAAACTTCTTCATAGGACGCTATCTCAAAAACCAAATTTGCACATGTAAACATTACATTACCACGTAACTTCGCTGAAAATGTTTTCGTATACATCCATCCATTCAAAAGTTACTCACGAAACAAAGTGTTGCATTTTTCCAATACACTCATTAAACATTTTAACTCATTAACTTTTTAGGAGACTGCAGAACATTTTGACCGATGCACATAGGAGTACGCAATGAAAAAGTTGTCGAAAACCTGTATGTCTCTCTAAAAAGGTTAAAAATCGATTTTTCATCGATAGTAATCATAATCAACTCATTTTGAACCAAATTTTAAAATTTCATTTTCGGGTTATTCGCTGCATTCGCATGTATAACACTAAGTGAATGCATGACATGCTCGCTGTCTTAGAAAAAGTTAGGCATAAAATACGCTCAAACATATAAATTTCAAAATTGAAAACAGGTCGAGTTTGCAAGTATGCGCAGGATTTTTATCTTTTGGAAATGTTTAAAGAAGTTAAAGGCATTCGTCTGATATGAGAAATTTTGTTCGGCGGAACCTGGAAAATAAACTTCAACACTTATCTGTAAAAAAATATATGCTAGTATTTTTATCGAAAATATTCTAATATTTTGTAATGCTTTTCTTCTACAAGTGTTGTCCAAAAAAATTGCAATTTCAGCCTGAAATCATTGGTGATATTTAAACAAAAGTTTTAAAGAAGAAATTTTGTTTCTAGTCGCAATATTGTGCAAGTAACACAGCCTGTACTTGTACGTGATAACACCAAAATTTGAAGGAAAAAATTGATAATTTCTAGAGATGTACCGAATAGTAGTGTTCGGCGAACGGCCGAATACCGTTTATTGACCTTTTCAACTATTCGGCCAAACGAATATTCGGCCGAATATTCGGCTTAACGGTTTATTGGCGGTTTTCGGCGCCGAATATTCGGCAAATCTCTAATAATTTCAATACATCTATGTTTCGAGTTATGCCATCACGGCAGGGCCGTAGGAAGAACCGGCTCATGGGGGGGGTTTTGATGACAAATTTTTCTCAATAACATTTTTGCTTAAACAATGCCTGCCAATTTTGTTCATGTAGCTTTCAGAAATATAGGTACTTGTGATATAGCTTAGTTGGTAAATCAGTTGCCTCCTGAGCTGATATCCGTGAGTTCAAGCCCAAGAGTAAACATCGATCACAGTTGTTCCAGATAGGTTTTCTAATACCTGGTGCGCCAACTGCAAGCCGTTTTAAGCATTGGATGAAAATGTATCAAATATTCAGAAATAAAAGTAAAAAATAAGATTTGCGGTTCAAATCAGGTTTTTTTACTACTCTTGTAAACTTGATTAAAATTAAGGACTAAGTTAGAACCTTTGATTTTGAAGAATCTGCAATATATGTAAATTTTGTAAATGAAATTTTCAGCTGAATTTTTACATAAGGATAAAAAACAAGTTCAAAAATTATCATTTCATATTTAATATTTCATAATTTAAATGCTGTTATTAAAGTTTTCAAAATCAAAATCTAGATTTTTCAAAAACCAAATTCTTTGAAATGCATTCAGATCTTATTTTTATATGTGATTTTCTCCAGGTTTGTGTTTCTAATCTAACTTTGATAAATTTAAAATTTTAATGTTGAATCAAGAATCAAAGTTATCAAACTTCAATCTCCTTCAATTTGAATCCCTGATGAAATTTTAACATCGATATTTTAATATTGATCATAAAACTTAAATTTGAGCTTAAGCTGAACACAAACCTTGAATTTTAGTTCCAAGTCTGAATTCTGCATTTTGAACCCAAATTCTAAGCCTGAATCTAAATTCCGGATAAGAAATCCTATGAATTTGAAAACAAAATGCGAAATTTGTATCAGAACCCTTGACCAGAAAACTTTTATTTGAATTTGAACTTATGGTTTTCAATATGATTTTTTTTCAATTATTTATTCGTAATTGAACTTGAAATTTTTCAATAAAATTGCGAATAAGGAAATTTTTACATATTTTTAATTTCTGGACTCATGAAACTTTTCTTATGACTCAACTCTGCACATAAATTGAGAATAAAAATTTCAGATCCAAATCTTAAAAGTGGTTTGAATTTCAACTATTGTTTTTCATATTCCGAAATTCAGAGTTTTGAATATGGAAAATTCATCACATTTAAGATTGAAATGCAACACTTATGTTGGATCAAGTATCCGGGCTTGGCAAATCCAGTCAATTTTATCCTGAAACCTTGCGAAATAAGGGCATATTGTTTTAAGTTTTTCTTAAATACCCGTCCAATACGCAGGCAAATTTCAGAATTATTCCTCTAGAATAAAGAAGAAAAACACACGGATTATTGTTTTAAATTTTTTCGAAACACATCAGGCGATTCAGAATCATTAGAATCGAGGAAGAATGACCTTAACGGGTTAAACTCCTATCAAAAAGAAAAAAAAGAATCATTAGAAAAATCAATATTCCAAAAAATCGTTTATGTTTTTTGATAAAATTTGATTAAAAAAATTATTTGGAGACAAGATACATGATTCTAAGTACACACTTGAAATTTTCGTTTGATTTTGCAAATAGAGTGAGAAAATCTTTATTGGGATTCAATATTTGGGACACAATTGCTATCAACAAGTGAGAATTTTTTTGAAAAACTGTTGTAGAATTGTGGTAATGAAATGAGATTTCGAGGTTTTGGAGTCAAGATTGTTACACTACTGTTACTCTTGAATCATTTACGTAGTTCATCAAAATTTGATAAGAAAATTCCAACTTTATGTTTAATACAACATTTCACTTGGCATCTTCGGACCTTCATGGGGGGGGTTTAACCCCCAAAACCCCCCCCGTTCCTACGGCCATGCATCACGGTCTCACTAAACCGATCTTTGGTAAGAAATTGACAATGAATGACAATTAAAATGAAGCTGCAGAATATGCTATAAAAATAATTGAAATGAATCAATTATGTGCAAAAAAAAATCCATCTATACAAGAGTTCAAAAGCAAATAAAACTCGATGCGCTCATTCAGGAAATTTTCAAATCTTTTAATATCCCACACTGATGCTTAATGACCCAAAAGGTATCGAAAGAAGATATGAGAACCAAAAATATTTTATTTTGTAGCGGTCTTATGAGCCTAGTTTTCAAAACAATAAAACAGGATTAGATTTTGTTTTGATTTTTTAATAATTTTAGGCTAGATAGTTGAAATGACGTTATGACGATCGCTGGTAGGATTAACAATCGCTAGAGTAGAGTGTAGGCATGTGAGGACCTTACTGAGATAATGAATAAACTTTTTTTTATTTTGTTTCGATTATAGTCGTTTTTCCATCTTTATGGCATTCGCGACTTTATCAACGTTACAGTTGACGGATCGTTATTGAAAAACTTATCCCGTACAACTGTGTTCGATATTTACTCTTGGGCTCGAACTCACGGACATCGGCTCAGGAGGCAACAGACTTGCCAACTGAGCTATATCACAAGCCACATAATGAATAAACGATAACTTTACTTTGTGGTGAATTCCTGGCAAAAAACGATAACTCTATTCTTACTCATTTTAACAGGGTTATTTCGATTATAGTCAATTTAACATCTTTGTGTCATTCGCGACTTTACATCAACGTTGCAGCTGGCGGACAGTTTAAATCCTGAACAACTATGTATGGTGTTAACTCTTGGGCTCGAACTCACGGACATCGGCTCAGGAAGCAACTAACTTTCCGACTGAGCTATATCACTAGCCCTTATTTTGAAATGATTTTAACTTTGTCCATGAAAAACTGGCTTCTTTTCATTCAAGCAATAATGAAGCTTCGAAATCTATTCGAAATCTACAGAAAGCCGACAAACACCATGAGGGTAATACCGAGCACCTCGAACCACTCGTTCCAGCATAAGATGGCGGAGTTCCACCACATGATCCATCGGATGAACTCCATTCCCCTATCAACTGAAGGAAGAGACAAGGAACTTCAATATATTTTCCAAACGGCTAATAAAAATGGATACCAAAGTAGATCCATTCAAACCATCATAAGGAAAAAAGAAAGATTGCTTCAACGGAAATCTTTCACTACTTTAACTCCTGTTCAGAAGGAGTTTCAACGAAGGTCCATGGAGTTCAACAGTGTCAACGCAGTCGAATTGCGACACAAGTTGACAAAGTTTGATATTGAACTAGTGTTCACTAGCTCTTATAATCAACTGAAATCCATCTTAGGATCGACAAAAGATCCAGTGGAGCTCCTTCATAGATCTGGTGTCTACAAAATCAGTTGTTCCGACTGTGATAAGGTGTACATTGGACAAACCAAAAGGAAGTTGATTGATAGATTCGAAGAACACATGGCTATAGCTAGATCTGACTCAAAGAAGAAAATTCTTTCTTCACAGAATCCTAGATCTGCAGTAGCTTTACACATGTGTTAATCTGGTCACTCTATTGATCGAGGAAATGTCTCGCTGATCCGGTCTTTGAATAGTAACTCGCTTAAATTGGATGTTGCTGAAAGCATTGAAATTTTCAATGAAAAATCAGTTCATCTCTTAAACGGAGACTCCGGACCAGGGCACACTTGGTTGTTAAAATTCTTAGGTAAAAAGAAATACAATAATTTACCTGACAATGCACAAAAACGGGTAGAAAATAATTTAGCACTACCAGAAAACACCCAGAATAGGGTAGGTAGACCCAAAAAACAGACAACGGCACAACTGCCGAGCATTCGGAGGTTTCTGCTACCTAGTAGTAGCTTACCTAACCCGGACAATATAAGGGAGGGAAACGATACACATTCATAAATCGAAAACGTTCACTGAAGAAGGTAGTAAGTTGCTATCGAAATACTGGTATATGAACTTTTCATTTACCGTGGTTGAATTAAAAGGAATCTTTCGATTGCTTTGATTCAACTTTTTTCCCCTGTTTTCTGAATTTCAATTATGAAAATGTGTTTCGGCCATTCGGTTTATCAGGGATATATGATTCTTGAAAAAAAATTATATTAGTTTCCCGAAAGTTGAATAAATTATTATTAATTTACTCTTTTTTTTTAGTCTAAAATAAACTTCCAAATCTCGCATGCTTGTTTGGATGAAGAAGGCCGGAAATAACTTTAAAAAAATCAAATGTACGATAATCAATTACTTAACTTGAGAAATCTGAATTCATGATCTGGAACCTTAGCTTTAAATCTGAATTATTAATCTGAACTTTGAGTTTCAATTCAGAATCTCTAAACTCTGAAGATAAGTGCTTGATCTTAATTCGGATAGAGCTAAAACTTATCCTTGATTTTTATCTGAACTAACATTGTTAGTTCAAAACTGAATCCTAAATATCAATTTCCATTTAAATTTTCTTCGATAAAAAGGGGAGATCATCCTTAGGGATTAAAATCTCGAGAAAAAGAAAAAATTGATAAGAAAGTATTGTTTACAGTTTCCTGTGTCAGAAATATGAAATAATTTGGATTTTTTTAAAATCACAGTTCCATATCTTTTTTGTTCTTCATAAACAATTTCTGTATTTCATTTTTGGTTCAAATATTGCGCATGAATGAATGAAAGTTATTTCGATTCTTGGTTCTGAATGTGCTCAAACATTAATCGATCCATGAATTTTTTTTTATTATTTACATTTCATTGAAAATGGAACTGGGGTATGGATTTCAATATCGTTTATATTCAGCCTTTGGGTATCAATAATGCTCATTTAAATTAAAAAAGCTGATTTCATTCATTTTAACCTGAATTTGGCAGGTTTGTACAGTTAAAAAGATGATCTAAAAAAATAAAAATATGTAGATTTAAATTCTACAAAATTTCTGAATCTTGTTTGATAAATCAAATAACTTCTAACAATTTGTTGTAAGTTGTTATCATAAAGTACTACTTCTTAAAAATTTTCAGCGAAAAGAAAAGTTGGAAAAATAGAAGAAAAATATTCTACTTGAAAAATAGAAAAATATGGTAAAAAAATTTTTAAATGTACAGTCTTTATCCCTAAATATTCTGCAAAAAATACCATTTAAAGCTTAGTGTTAAAACTTTTATCTATAGATACCGAAAAATCGCCATGAATTCCTTAAAGAATTATGATAGATATCATGATAATAAATCTTCATTTTGCTCCAAAAACTAATATTTCACGAGCAACACCACTCACATACTGACATTTTTCTAATAATCTGATAACTTGGGCTCCGAGTCTTAGAATAGCCCCAAAAATTGGGTTAATATGTGTGACTTAAAATACACATTTTTTTTCAAATTTTGGAAATTTCAATTTTTCGAAATATTTGAGGTTTGTTTTTTAACATGAAGAATATATACTTCAAATGCAAAAACTTCAAAAACTTCAAAAATCAAATAATAAAATAAAACATAGGGGAGTGTGGAGTATCATGGGACTTTTTTTTATTTGCTTCATAACTTCTTTATTATAAAAGATTAAAGATTTAAATAAATGGAAAGTTTTTCTACATTTTTAAGGTATCATTCCGCAATTTTTATGTTCTTTAAATAAAATGATTTTCCTGAGTTCTGCCTGGTTTGATTTTTTTTTTGAATTTTGTAAAATTGTGAGAAATCGTGGGCCACCAAATCCAAATTGACTAGATAACGTGCAAAAGTTTTGAGTTGACCCAAAACTGAAATTTCATTATTCAATTAGTTATCTTAAAGCAATTTCAGATGCAGAAATAAAAAAGAAAGTTGCGTATAATTGAATAATTCCTTAAACTTGGTTCGCGAACGTTTTGGCAAAATTTCTTATATAGGATGGACAAAATATTTTTCATAACTCTTCATTTGGCATTAGAAAACGTTACAGATGGGAAAATCGTATTTTTAGTTCTGAACATGTATAAAAACATAAAAAAAATATAGGTGGCCCAAGATACCCCTCAAAATGTGGCCCACGATTCTCCATGGTTGCGTTTGTATGACTTATTGATGTTTCATCAAAAATTCCTTTTCCTCGTGAAAGAACATGACATAACTAAGATCATGAGCATATTTTTGTTATGAACTTTAGGTTCCCCATCGATGCAATAAGCAACAGCTTGTTTTACCATGTAAGTAATTTTATTTTAAATTTTTTTAGAGCTTTATAAATAAAAGAAACATATGATGCGTATTTATGTCCACAACATATGGACATATATGCTTACGCAAAGCGACGGCGATGGCAGTTGGATTGAGATTTTTATCTCAACACACATCTAAGATATTCAGAGTGACCCACGTTACCTCCCCCTCCCCTACTTATTTAATAATTTGTATGCCGAATATTTTGTCAAATTTCGGTATAGCATATGGCTCAAATTCACTTGTCGATATTTTAGGGCGTTGGTTTTTATGTAATTTCACTTTCACAGGTCCTTCAATGGGACAGTTATAAAGCTATTTAAATTCAAAGTTTGAACTACATTGATTATCATTAGCAATGAATTTTTCCACCAACCTAAAACTTATTCCATTCACACTCACGATCCGCTCGAGCAAGGAATCTCGCAGATCTGGGACAAAAGTCAAATAAATCCGAAAACCGTTTCGTACGTCGGGCAATGATGATTGACAGCCGCATGAGAGGTTCGGCACAATACACTTCATCGCCGGAAACGTGCCCTCGATTTGATGAGAGGGTGGAAAGGGTGAGAGAGTAAAAAAATCATTCGCCCCAGAAACAATAGGTCCGATCCGGAAACTCAAAGGCACCTCCACCTTCGTTCATTCAAGAGTGCGGGATTTGCTCGGGCGATGATGACTTCCACTCCAAAAAGTGACGGCGGCCTCTGGTTTGTGTGCCGTGATTTCGATTCGTCCATGTCATGGTTTGGCATTTTCGCTGCAGTTCTGCTCGGAATCCCTCGAGGCCATCGGGGCGTGAATCGGTTCGGATCGGGCCAGAAGAAGTGCACCGTCACTCGCCATTCAGTTCGGTCGGGCCTATAAATGTGGTCACCCACTACTTCGGCCACGTGCCACCCTCGAGCCTTTCCCGGGCTTTGAATGCGGAAAGCCCCTAAAACAAAAGAGTTTGCTCTTCCGCCGAAATCTGCGCTGCGGAATCTGGGATTCCGTGTTGTTTGCATTTCCGCGCGTTCTTTTTTCGTCTTTTTCACTCTGTCTCTCTAACTGAGATATTGTTGCTCAGATTTCAGAGTCGGATCTAAGGCAAACAGAAACCCTTGATTTTACAACTCAACGAAAAAAAATCTCAATCTAAAATTGAATCAAGTGGTTTTTCGGAGAGTCTTAACAATTATAAAATTTAGCGCTAGGGCTTGGACGCCTTGCTGGTAAAGTGAGAACGTTACAATTTCAAGTAATTTGACAGCTTTTTTCAATTATTTGATATGTTTCCATTATTTTCATGTTCCCAGAAATCGGGATATCTGATTATTCTAATTTATTCCCGGAAAAAAATAAAAACGAGATCATAATTTTTGCCTGCATACGAATTAAAGTTATATGGTATTCTATACTCACATAATTTTCAGCCTAATTATGTATTGTAAAACCTATTAAACTATTTAAATACTTCTAAAATTCAATTTGCAATTTTTATAGCAAAAAAATACATATTCACAATGTGTTGAAAAGATAAAAAACTTTCCGTAGTCCTTTTAACGAGTGACTCGACTGTAAGATTTATTAAAGGGTGTTAAGAATATTTGTTCATTACAGATTCTTTTTAATTACTTACAAATAAGTTTTTCTTCAATGCAGCATATAATAATGCCACGTGCCGGAATCTGCTTTTTATGGTTAGCTTTTAGGTTCAGAAAGAAGAGAGTTCTACAATCAATAGAATTGGTTTAGAGAAATGAAGGGATAAAATATTAAGAGATACAAACTTTACAATAATCGGGAAATTCGCCATAACTACTCTGATACAATCTTCGAAAACTAATCGCTTTTGTGACCACCACTACAGGAAATGTTCTTCTTCCTCGTCGTTAACGCGCTTTCTGAATGGCGTCGGCGTCGGCGTCGATTTCTATTTTTCCCGGTTGCCAGACGTGCTGACACAAAGTTATTACTATTTTTTACTTTTTAATCAAACAAAACTATTGAAATCAACAGCACAAACTCAAAATTACCGAGTTGCAATAAATAATTTGTCGATGAAAATAATCCGAAAAAATACAGAAATGTCAGATATATTTAACAAATCACTTGAAATGCCTCTTAAGATTCCAAATTAGTTCATTAGAAAGAGCTAAACAGATACATTATTCCCTCGAGAAAGATGTCGTAAAGAAGAGGCATTGAAGTTTAGTTTTTAATGATCTAGCTCTTTAGAAGGCGATGGAAGGTTCTGAGCAACTTTCACGTAATATGAGTACCTGGAAGTCCAGAAAATCCTTTTTGCAGCCAAATGTGAACTTCAAAATTATGTGTTAAAGTTAGTATGAGGCTTTTGGTTGCTTCCAAGTGAGATATCTATTAGGAACAGTTTGAACGAAACATGTTCCAAAAGTCAAATTTACGTACAACTGCTGTTTCTAAAAACTCAAATTGTGAAGATTCATCAAAATTTGTTTGTTGTCATTAATTTAAAAATTCTTAAATTCAGAGTTCATTTATTGTTTAGAAATAGTTGTTAGATTTCGTTTTTTGTAGAAACCTTAAGTGAGACGTGCTAACGTTCATTGATTTTCGCAGGCCCGTGCGAAGGACCCGTTCAGGGAGGAGGGGAAGTGGGAGGAGGGGGGGGGTTTCGGAATTTAAAGTCAGCTAGGAATAATAACAATACCAAAAATGCACAACAAATAAGCAAATTTATTTCAAAACCATTTACTTTTTAAGGATTTTCAACGGCTTTCAGTCTCAGATTTTGTAAGATCAAACGGCTGTAGTGAAAAACAGTCTTTTTTACTTTATCCGAGACAGATTAAAGTTGATATACTAGATAAAAATCAAACAAGACAGTCGCTCCATTCATAAATAAAGCCATTTTCTTACTCATGTATGACCATTACAAATGGTAGAAAAATAATAATTTACACTAATACGATTCAAAATCAATCAGAATTAATGTTTTAAATTATTGCAATTTCCAATTGATAAATTGTTCAAAATAATGATTTTTATTCAAAACTAGAAATTTGCTGGAAAATTTATGTTAAGCAGTCTAGTTTAGAAATTTAAAATCAATATTTCAGAAACAGCAGAAATAGAGTGCGTATTGAAATTTTGAATTAAACCAGAATTTGAAGCTTCGGACAAAAGAATCAGAGCACGGAAATAGAGTATATAAAATATAAAACCAGATAAAAAAAGAAATCAAAACCCAACTTAAAAAATCAGATTTCAGTTCATTGTTGAAAGTTTAAACGGATAATGTACAGGTTGGGCAATGGGTGATTTCTTGAATGATTAATAAGGAACTGATAGAAATATAAACAAGGAATTCCCAGTTTTGTTATAAATATTGAATTCATGAAGCATAAACTAATTTTTTGCACATTAAAACTTAGTTTTACAGCTGGTATTGCGAATCATTTGTCGAACTTAGCATAGATTATTCAAAAAAATATGATAGATTCAAGAAAGATGATGTAAAACAATAAACAACAGTGATACATTTTTAATTTTTGAGCGCGAGTTTTGTAGTTTAAAATTTGAAGCTCTGAATATTTTTTTCAACGTCTTTTGGGAAATTGGGATCTAGGACAAAATAAAGAAAGTATGTATTTTTGTTAAAAATTTTGATTTATAGGCTTCCAAGAAGATTATTTTCTCAAAACATTTAAATTCAGGATTTTAAAGCAAAGACAAAATTAAATAAAATATTACAAAAAAATTGAAAAGACTGACTTCAAAAAGTCGGTAAAACCCAAAAAAACGAATTTATAAAATTCGGTAATTTTTTTTGGAAATCAAAACAAAATATGAAAATGAAAAAGATAAGTTTTTAAACAATTGAGAAAGAAATTGTTTAATAAATACATTTTGACATGTTAGAAACTCATTTAATGATTTTTTTTCGATTTCTCAAGGAAACAGCATTTTGAAGCCTATGACATTCAAAATTTGGTAAATATAAGCGTCCTTAACTTTAATCTTTTGTCAGATTTTATCTGTCATTTACAGTTTAAGGGATATGATGTTTATGAGCTTTAAAGGGAAGTTGGATTGAATTTTGAATGAAATCAATCATTTATAACTGATAAACAAACAAATCTTTATGAAATTAAAAAAAAAATGTTGCTAAATTTGTTAATTAATAATATTTTGATATAATCATGAAGAATGACTTTGAAAAATGGTCCTAAGAATTTAAAGTTTTTCCTAACATTTGGTTAGTAAGACGGGGCAGTAATCGTCGCGATGACTCAACTGTTAATTTAGATCTTATTATAGGAAAGGAAAGGGGATTATCTTAGGGTCACTTCCGAGAACAGTTTTCGTAAGGGTCCAGCGGTGGGGTTTATATAATGTGTAAAATTATTATTCAATGCATAAATTTTGAAGTCAAAACCTTTGGTTTCATGTTCTGAACTTAATTGAACTTTAAACGTTTTTAGGGTAAGATTTTTTTGTGTCAAGATTTGAGTTTTTGTACAAAAGGCGGGGGGGGTTAACTCCTAACCCCCCCTCCCCCTGTTCGCACGGCCTTGGCTGGGGGCACAATTAGAATTCTCCCCTGGGGCAGTATATGCACCATTAGACTGAGTCGATTTGGAGTAATTTTTGAATTTCTCAAACCCTGGGGTCTTAAAAGCTTCGTTTTGGTCCAAAACTCATCCATGATTTTTTGCAGAATTTTTAAGTAACGTTTACATGAGTAAATTTGATTTTTTAGGTTTGTATAGGAAAATTGAATATTTTGTACTGAAAAATCAACATAATTTTTGTTTCTTCTGTGGAACCGAGCCGGCTAATGGTTTTTGTGCTAATTTATAAATTCCCTCAAGGAAATTTTCCGCTGAATAACTTTGTCGAATATCATAACTTCGTATCTTTTTAGGCAAATAAGTTATTAGCTATTTACAGGTGTATGTCTTTTGGCATTGATAAACAATAAATTCAATTGACACCACTGTTGGGTGCCTAGCGAGGTATTGCAAGACCACTTTTCATGCCATACTTTGTGGGGCACAAGCGGTGGTGTCAATTTAATTTATGGTTTATCAATCTTAAAAGACATACACCTGTTTAACAGCTTATAACTTTTTTGTCTAAAAAGATACAAAGTTATAATATTCGACAAAGTTGTTCAGGGGAAAATTTCCTTGAAGGAATTTATAAATTAGCACAAAAACCATTTGCCGGCTCGGTTCCCCAGAAGAAACAAAAATTATGTTGATTTTTCAGTACAAAATATTCGATTTTCTCATACAAACCTAAAAGTTCAAATTTACTCATGTAAACGTTACTTAAAAATTCTGAAAAAAATCATGGATGAGTTTTGGACCAAAACGAAGCTTTTAAAACCCCAGGGTTTGAGAAATTCAAAAATGACCCCAAATCGACTCAGTCTAATGTACCAGAAATTGGGGCACCATGAGCATTTTCTGCCGTTGTTTCTAGCAGCGAATTCAAATAGCTGAAGTAAACTCAATTTAAGAGCTACAGTTTGACCAATTTCATCTGAAGAGTTGGCCTAGTGGTAAGTGTAGAGTCGATATAAAATATTATGCGAGACTTATAATTCACCTGAGGTGAATCACCTCTCGCAGTCTTGTCAAAGTAGGCGGGAGAAACATGCGGAGCAAGAAGCGAGAGAACTTAAACGTTCAGTTGACAGCGGACAGCGAACGGAATCAGTGCTATCAGAAGAACGTCTTACTGATTGGCATAGTTTTGAAGAACAACCCAAAAGGCGTTTGATTGTCAATACTTGGAAGGACTCTACAGTAAGGTATCGGAGAGTTAACTCAGAGGACTCGAGTTTGAATCTCAGTCGATGTGAATTATTTTCGATTATCCCTCATGATCGATGCATTTTGCACTAAAAGGCCAGTCGTATCATCTACCAAACAAAACAACAACAAAATTATGTAGGGGAAAGTGTTCCTTAATGCGCCTACGGACGTTTGACGAAATGGCTGACAAAACAACATATCTAATCAATACATTTTGAGGGTGATACGCTTTGAACATAAGGTAAGAAATAATTTTATGAATTTACAAATCCAAAAAAAAAATTAAATTCATACAAGGATTTGATACCTTTTGATGTAAAATTATGACTATTAAAAATCATAGGTAAAGAAGCTCAAAACGAAAACTAGGGTGGTTTTTGTTTCTTATTCATATGAATTCAAAAAGTAAAACATATTTAATCTTTTATAAAGGTTTCATAATTATTTGAAAGTGGAATAAGAGAGTATTTTTGTATGCCCTCCTTTTATTTATTTTCAAAGTATTCCGTGTCACGACATTACTTAACGAACATAATTCCTAAAATTCACTCGGTCCATGGCAACCGTTCTAGAATTTCTCGACCACCCTACGTTCGCCAGATCACGCTCAACTTGGTTGCGCTTGTATGAGTGCTCATGACGTTAAAAAAATGCTTCTATCTCAGAATAAACATATGATTTTTATCGTTAAAACTTCGAATCTAAGCTCTAATTAACATCTTAAGAGAGAATTGAAGATCTTAAAACAGATTTTATAAAATTTCTACTATGGATGC